>NC_056725.1:286838093-286983093 GCF_019279795.1 Protopterus annectens
AGGTATTTGTTTTGTTGATTGTCGGGATTTTGGTTTGTCGGGCATGTGAAGTTTCGTGTTTTGAACTTTCTTTTTTTTTTCCGTTTTTTTGTGTCGGTTATTTTGTTGTTGGTGTTTTGGCGTGTTGGTGTTATCAGGTATACCCATAGATATATATATATATATATATATATATATATATATATATATATATTTTTTTTAACCTTAATATTTTTTTATCTCAATGTTTAACTGTCGGATGTCATGCCATGCTGTATAAGACAGGAAAGCTTTCTGTACACTTTTATGCATTAGTGCATTTTATTATTCCATATTTTATCATTAGTATTTTTCATTATATGCATTTTTAAGCATATATATTTTAAAACCTTTTAAACAGTAATATTTTTAAAGGTTTTTAAATATTTAATATTTCAAATAACTGGATGTCTATTTAATATAAGTTTGAACTACTACGTTACAACACTGGACAAGAGAGTGTACATATTTACTTGCCTTATCAACAGGTTCAGAGGTTATTTTATTTATAGAGTGGACCCTTTTTGCACCATTCAGCGTGTTGGGAATAGCCCTCACCCATTGGCTGACCAATAATATATTCGCACCATGGATTGTATTTAAATGCACTGATTTTAGTGAATGATTTTACCTGAAGAAGTCTCACCACTAGGAGGGACAAAAAGTGTCTTGTGTTCATAGTTGTTCTGTTATCTACTTTAATATACATTTTGTATTTTCTTATATTTATTTTTATTTTGTTTGTGTTACATTAAAGAAAAGGAACTACAGTACCTGGAGTGGACTTAGATTCTTCTGCAAGTGTCTTGGATTGTTTGGTTCCCTACTTTTCCTCGTTTTGTGTTCAGTAAAACTATGTTGTTAACATTTTCTTTTACAACGTCCTATGGCCTTGGAGAGAAAAGTATTGAACATGTAACTGACACTGGTATTATGCTTTTGAGGTGGCCCAGGGAAACCTCCAAAGGAGTAATGGGCACAGTCAAAAGTGACCAGCATTCATAAATTGACTTTTCTGTTGAAAAGGTGTAGACATCCTGATAATTCTGTGGGAAACATATATATCTTACTTATGTGGTATCCCTCAGCTTGTACAAGCCTTCATTTGTGGAGGGGGGGAACCTGACATTCTTTTCTCCAAAATGAGAAGTGTGTTTCAAGTGCTTATGTTGAAAATGTGTAGACATCCTGATATTTCTGTGGAAAACATTTATACATTACTTAAGTGGTTTTCCTTGGTTTGTACAAACCTTCCTTTGTCTGGGAGGTAGAGGTGGGACAACCATCTAACATTCAGATGTACTAAGTGAAAAGTGTGTTTCAAATGCTTAATGTTGACAAAGGGTACACAGACTGATTATTTTTTATAACAAATACATCATGTATATGATATTTATCTGTTTAATCTTTCTCTGTTTTATAACACATAAGATCATGGCATCCGAGCCTACAAATTCAGACAACTTCCATTTCAGTGACACTGAGAATGAGGTCATGATACAGGCTCTGAGACGGTATGGAGCCTTTCTGCTTGAGAGTGGCAGTGTGGATATGGCTGTCAGAAAGGAGATTTGGAGCTAGTTAGTCAACAATGTAAACTAAGTCAGTGGTCTCAGCCAGAATTCTGATCAGGTGCAGCATCGGGCCACTGATATGATTTAGTCAGTCTTGAGGAGGATAGCTGTAGTTGCCTGAAAACATCTGGCTACAGGTGGTGCTCCTGCTACCTAGCCACCACTGACACCAAATGAGGAGTTTCTGTCAACTTTCAGAGATCAAGACAGCTCATTGCAGACTGCACACCATGTGGCTGGTAGGATAAGTGTGTCCCAGGATTAGCTTACATGTAAACTTACATATGGCTACATATAATTTGGCTACTACTTCCTGTGATACATGTTTTTATATCTGTACCTATTGATAAGTTCTACAGTTATACTGTTATACAAGAGATTTGTTCTATACACAGGGGTGTGGGTGGATGTCTCAGCCTAATTTCAGTTACAGCTATTTCTTACGGGAAATATAGGCGATTGTGTATTCACTGTCCCCCTGTGTTATTCCCATTGTGATGTTTAATAGCCATCCACACCTTGCTTCATTTCCTCCAGGACCATCCTCCCTGCAAAGTATGAATACATCTGCACATCGTAAGCAAATGTTTCTTTGATTATTACCAACCCTTACTTATTTATTATTTATATTTATATGTGTGAGGAGGATGTAGTGAGTATCTATATTACTGTACCATTTGCAACTGTGAAAACAGTGTTACTTTTTATTCATCTGTGTTGGATTAATATTTAGTGGAGTACTAATTTTATTTTTGAATTTGTTGCTTATTATCACAGGTGATCCTGACAGAAGAAGTGTAGGACTCCTACCACCTGATGTTAGAGTATAGGTAGGATCTGATGATGACAGTGGCCAAATGGAGGCAGAGTCAGGGGGTGCAGAGGTTGAATCTGACACTGAGGTTGTCACTCACCCATCCCCTGATTTCCTTCAGACACAGTCAGTATGCCGACACATACCCATTCTATTTACCCTTAGATGGTGGACAGATGGAGGCTAACACAAATTATCATGTGGTTACTGCAGTTTTATTGTCAGTTGACTCTGACTGTGGCTAAAATTTGGGTGAGATGCCATGCAGGAAAGTTTGTAGGGGTATTCAGAGGAGCTTTGCTGCCCACCTTCCACCTGATCCTGGTGTGCCATTACGTGCCACGTGACATATGTTTATGGCCATCATATAGGCACAAACTTGTTCCACTATGGCCTCTGAGGACAGGCTTAGGATTAAAGATGTCTGATTGATTAAATGGATTGGATGACTGTCACAGTGGAAAAGGAGTGTCTGTCATGGAACATTTGCTGGGAGGGGGCAGCATTCATATGGCCAAAGGTCCACAATATCATCTGATGAAGCAGCAGTAGCTGCAAAAGTGCTTATGACCTACAATAAATTAAGCTTTTAACCTGGAGAGTCATGCCGTCCTTGGGTCCATCAGTGTTCTTGGATTATTTGCTTTTATTTTTGTTGGACTCTGCTGCTCTGGGAAGATAGTGGTAGTTTTTCTTTATCATCTGGTGTTAACCAAGGTGTTAGCCAAAGTGGCTGTGCCTGAACCACTTCTGTAGTGGCACTATTTCCACTGGTCCATCAGTGGTTGAGGTGTCCACACTCAGATGTGGTAGGGCACTGGGTCATAGACATGGGTGTAGTCATGAGGAGAGCTCATTCAGCAGATATTGCTCACATTCTGGTAGCATCAGCACATCTGACCATGAGCATGGACATGTCAGCGCAACTCCTGGAAGAGCCATTTCTCATGATTGGGAGTAAGGACTACAATATCTCTGTCATTCACAGCTCACACTGGTCCTACATGCCAGGACATAGAGCTAGCACAAAGCTTGGCTGGGTTCATGTAGACACTCACACATGCATTTTACATTGAGTGCCAGTACAGACACACACACACATAACAGGCACACAACAAGTACATGAGGCTTGCAGGTCATTCTCTCTCAGTGGCCATTTGATAATCATCTACATTTATGCCTGCCTGTGTTTCTTACTCACACATATTCACTACTTTTGTGTCATCCTTGGTCCACCCCCCCCCCCCCCCACCACCAGCCTGTGCAAATGATGATAACTGTGCCATCATCTTGTTTCTATTGTTTAGATTCAGGGATACATATGTATTTTGTCTGATTCATATGGTGCATAGCTAATTGAGTGCTTAGTATATGTACTGGTGATGTTATTAGAAACTTTTTCTGATTTCTTACAGCATTTTAGTATTGTGATTACTACCTACAAATTATGGATACATGTGTGAGGCTTATTGCTCCACTTGTGAGAATATGGATAATTAGATTTTGGACTGCTTTTCCTATTCTGGGTATTTTTAGATGCATGAGGCATGTTAGCTGATAAATGGCAGAAATCTACCTGCATAAGTCAGTCCTGTCACATATTGATGTAATTGTTGGACAGATCGCACACATTCTACTTAGGTACATTTTCAAGTAACAATATGCAAGTATCTGCCATTCATTCATGTTCTTACACATGTATTTCCTGTTCCAGGTTCAACACTTACTGTGATAGGTCTGTAGTTACAACTGTTGTAATTCGGGGCTGACTCTGTCTGGTGCTAGCAGTACACAGCCATTACATGGGTAGGTAAAGGCTGTGAGCATTGCCTGGCATAATTTTTGTATATATGTGGATAGCATAAAAGTTGAACCACTTAGGTGGTCAGAATGTGTGCTAGCCATTCCCTTTAAGTGAGGTTGAGGGCATATTGTGTACGCCTATGTCCACCTACACACACAGCAGCTGGTGGTTCCCCCTCTGAGTCTTAACCTGTGTGTGGCTGTGGTGACCTTGCATGAGATGGTGAAATGTGTGTTACTTCCCCTTGGTGTTCCTGATACAGCTGTATTCTTAGTATAATATTGTGTAGGATAGCATAAACTGTGTTAAGTTGGGCACGAGTACTTGGATCATACTGCAGGGGACCCTCTGATGTATCTAGGCACTAAAACGGTGACTCCAGCAGCCCGAACACATGCTCTATATTTCTTGTTTGAGTGTTTGCTAAATATATATATATATATATATATATATATATATATATATATATATATATATATAGATATATTTATGTGTATATATATATATATATATATATATATATATATATATATATATATATACATATACATATATATAGATTTGTAAAGACACAAAGACACACACCCCTCACAACTCTCAACTAAGGTAATCAAAACCTTTGCAGAGCCTATAAAATATTAATATTCAAGAATTGTATTGCTTGTTCCATCAGTAAATGATATAAAAAAAGGTGACAGCATTTAGATAAAACTGAAAAAAATACAAGTATTAAAATTTCACTCAGAACATGCAGCAAGTATTAGACTGCATGAAATATGACAGATACATATTAATGTACTAGAAAAGGTAAAAAAAATGGAAGATAACATCTCTAGGCACACAATTAAGTTGCAGAGTCTTGTTAGTCAAATATTACTCCTCACACAACAATTAAAAAAGATATCAGAGAACTATAAGGCCAAAGTAAAGGTTGCTGAAGCTGCCAATAACTGACAAGTCTCCCTCTTACATAGTACACTGGCTCATATTCAAAAAAGTTCATCACATTCAGCGCAGTCCACAGTTCCATGCAAGAATTTCAGATAAACAGGTAATATGCAAATATGTCCAAGTCTATGGAAAATACCTCAACAGAAGCAGACATAACCAGTGATGTCAGTGCAACCACAATCAGTGAAGTGAAATATGTATTTAAGGAAAAATTGTTCATGAAGTAATGTAGGTATGTGCCTCACCAATGCACATCTACAAAATTTATACAAGCCTAACAGAAATTACATTAATACATAGAAAATAATAAATGAAGATAAATGTACATCAGCTGCTATGTCAGAAAATGACAAATATCCTCAAACACAGATACTGTCATAATCTGTAGACATACATGTATAAATAGAGCCATCACAGCTTGCTGAATCTGACATAATCTAAAAACTTTCTAATACAAAAATTAACAAAGTAAGGTGAAGGGCAATCACAGCCACATTGCCATGTCTAATGGTAGCTAAAATGTGTGAGAGACATGTGTGGGAATAGAAAGGTCAGAGGAGAGTCCGAAGGATAAGGGAGGAGCTTTTTGTTTTTTTGGTGGAATAGTTCCCATTGTTTCTTTTTTTTTTGAGAATAGAAGGGATGGATATGACATGGAAGGAGGAGGTGGGAAATGAAGCAGGCACAAGCATTAACAAATATCACAAGACATGACAGACAAAGGTCTGAAATGCACTTAAAGGATTGGTAAGGTACACAGCACACATAGACCATACAACACAGTTGAAGGAAAAATGACAAACGGGAAAGATGGACAGCAAACATGGTGCAATACAAAAATACATATGTACAAGTGATTGTTGAGATGTTACAAACTGTGTGACAGTCATATCAGAGTGAGTATGATTGATAGGTGTGTGCTAGAGAACACTAAATGTAGATTGCTGTCATTGCAATATACAATGGATATGAAATACTAGGCTGTCAGCAGTGCATGTAGAAGCCAAGCAACAGCAGGGATGAGCAAATGCTGGAGCCGACTAGAACCTCAAACCCTGTTTGTGAAAGACCAACAACTAAGTGCCAAACAGCAGTACCACAGCTAAAGATTAATGTGGCTGTGTAATAAATAAATAAGTATACACACCACAAACACAGGAGAAATGGGATCCATATATCAAACACACATGTCATGCCAGAGGCAATACAGATGGGTGTTCAGCTATGCAACCTAGATGTGTAACAAGTGACGGAATTACATAAGTGAAACGAAAGAAGGCTAATCACATATACTCACACCAACGACAAGGACTATTATGTAAATGGTGATACATATGTGATTATTGAAAACTAAGGAATGCACGTCTATGCATAGGCTGGAAGCATAGAAATATCTGGGTAATCCACAACATACAAGTGCATCATAAGCACTGAGGGAATCTACTCAACTGCCACCATCTTGAGTGCATATGCCTTGTATGTGTATGATACCTATCATGGTGCACAATGTCATATTGTACCAGCTCACCTACATTACAATAATGATACATTACAGTAGGTAAACATACACATAGCATATACCATATATATGTGATCCAAGTAAGCCAAAGCTATAACAGGGAAGGGAGATGGACAGCATAGGCCTACAGCAGTGAGAAAATGCCAGCAAGAGAAAGTAGGCAGAGAATAGAGAAGAACAGTTATAGCTAAGGAGACAAAAGTGCACATGCAGGTGTCCACAAAACAAGGTGGAATGCAAGCCTCACAAGGTACATTGAAGCAAATGAACAGCATCTGACACATGTGCATACTGCATTGAGGATGGCTATAAACATGTCTGTGTACAAATGATGCAAACAGCACCATAATGTCCAGCGATTAAACAGAAAATGACATGGGTACACATGTCATGGGTAGTTTTGAGCATCCTTTTCCCATATATACTGCCATGCAAATATAAGAGGAGGTACAATCACTATTATTGATATAAATATCACTGTACATGTGTAGGGCCCATCAAAGGACATCCCTGGGTACAAAAGTATAGCACCACAAAATGGAATATGTACATTTGTCAAGTTACATTTTCAAGGGCAGCTGTGTGCCAATCATATTAGCTCCATACACATGTATAGCCATTTAAATCAGTGCATATGTACTACAAAGGCATGCACACAGACATGTATGCTTCAACTGAGGGACCAATGAATTTCAATGCAGTATGTGAAGGACACATGTTCTTATGTACCTGTCACAGTGCATATAATAATATGACACAATAATTGCCAGTACATGACACACAGAAGGTCACTGTGACAGCATGACACTTTTCCAAAACTGTTACATAAGTTAGAAAATCAAGGATATGTCATGTTGTTGAACAGACATAAGATAGCAACTATCAATACACAGATGTGTGCAATATGCACACATGGATAAGATGCACAAATAAACACACTTGACAGACCTTATGTGATCAAATTGGGAATAATATAGCATGTAAGTTGCTGTCATCCCTATAAGTATAAGCAGAATCAGCACAAGTAGAACAATTGTCTCCCACTTGTATTATGCTAACTGCAACAGTCATATCTGTCACATACAGGGTCAGAGTGTTTCAAACATAACAATATTATGCTGCCTTGCATGCATAGGCATGCACATACACATACAGACTGAAAGAGTAGAACCCCAGCCCGTATGAATCAATGTATTAAGTACTGACAGCATGTGATGAGTATGCAATTAATAATGATAATGTATGTGGGATTTGGTAATGTGTGTCATACAGTAGCAGCAAGACAAAGCCATGTGTGATGCAATATGCGTAGTGTGCATTATGATGTATGACAGAAAAGCATCATAGCTATATGGACTGCCTGCACAAGCATGCCTAGGCTGTACAGATGTGAATATGGAAAACACTGTGGTGACTGCATTACAAAATGGGGTCAAACATCATGAACAATCTCTCTAGAGATTTCCCAGAAGGAGTCATGCATGGCCAATGCCATGTCCTGAAAGAAGTTATCCATCATGTCCCTCATATGCATCTGGAAGACAGCTGTCATTACATCCTGGATCTAGTCCCAAAAATTATTTGCCTGGCATTGTGTTGGACATCTTCTTCACTGAGCTGCAAGAAGAACTGCACATGCGAGTCCCAGTCTGTCATCTTCATCATTGCCCTCTTCGTGGTAATAATTGTGCTCTTCAGAGTCAGTCTCTGCTAGCACTGGTCTGGCTTGTCATCATCGTCGTCCATTTGATGATCTGGCATAGATCCCATGCTCTGTCAAATTTAAATGCAGGAACAAAACATCTTCCATACATAAGTATTAACCTAAAATGTATGAATAAATGAATTTGCATAGAAAGGTTGCACAACCTATATGTTGTAACTGTTATGTATTTGATGTTACACTGCTGTCCAACTCTTTCCAAGTATAACACTTTATGTGATGTCAGGCTATATCCAATCAATAATAAATTACAACATGTTGTGCAAGGTACATCACAATCATATGCAAAACATACTTGAAATAAAACCCAATCAGCAATAAGGCATACAAAGTAATGCATATGATTGTTAAATTACAATTCCATTTTGCATGCACATAAGCAGACATCATGTACATGGTGTGACCCTGTACAATGTACTATGACAGGTCTGTTACAAAACATGATGGTAGTCATATGGTGTATATTGTGTAACAAACTACAAATTAAACTATGTACAATAAATGCTAATGAAATATAATGAAGGTCATGTAATGGAAGTCACAGTCTCATTACTGAAATGAGTGTGGATTCAGTACACATGGCAAGTTATCATATATTGCTACATCTATTTACTGCTTCATGGTAAGTACTGTCAAATATCTCAGTCAGCCTTAAAGGCAAACATCTAAAATAGCAATGTATCACAGTAGTGACAGATGTGAACTAACAAAACCATAAAGAGATTTAATGATACGCAAGTAACAAAATCCAAACTAATGAAACCAGACATGTAATGTTTGCCCAGGGTACATCACATTATTGTACATTTATTTTGATAATGTTTATTTCTTCACCCCTAATCTCTTTAGGTGATGATCCAAAAAAAAACAAAACAAAAAAAAACAGCTTATTACATATCCATGTTCCGCCCCTCCCAAGCTTTTCCAGATAAAAAAAAAATAATAATAATATTACTTCTATTTTCACACCAAGTTGGCTAGATGCAAAAGATGACCCCCCCTCCCTCCTGGACAGTCATTTGGGTCCTGCTTCTGTGCCCTGCCCCTACCCTCTTCACTAATTGCAATAAGAATACAAATGAAGCAAACATTTGTTGCAGTTTGTACTATGCCTGCATGGAGAACTAAGTGCTCAGATTTTCATTAAGAAAAGACATTGAGCCAGATTCATTAAAGCCTACATAGTCCAAATAGACTGTGTGCAAGTCACAGCTCATGCACACATTGTTGAATTCAGTAAGTAGGTCTACATAGTATGTAGAGCCACACACCACCACGCAAACATGGTTAACACTGTAGCATGCAAATTACAGCATACACTTCTGATTTGTATGCTAATTAACCAATCCAAGATAGAGGAGCTATTCAACAAGTTATAAACAACCATGTAGACTCACTGCTGGTTTTCCTTTTGAATTTTAAAACCTATTGGAATAGAGCCATGGAAAGGAGTCTACAAATAAACAATGTTAGGAGCTGCTGTTGCTTTAATTCAAGTGTATGTGCAACAGACTGAAGGCTATGCTGCTAATGCTGCTAATAGACTAAGGCCAAAAAGGATATGAATTTTCAGACCCCAGTTAACTTATCACAACCTACATGATGTGGAAACTGTATACTGCTGCAGGGTGGATAGAGACACACTACAGGAAATTTGAAAATTCTGTCATCTTCAACTCAGAGCCAGGGCAAATCGAAGGCTACCCTTCTCAGTTTAAACAAAGGTATGTGCAGCACTTAGAATCATAGTTACAGGTAACTTTCAGAGACCAACAGGGGACATGCTAGAGGTGTCACAGAAATCAGTATCTAGGATCCTCCATCAATTCTTGAATGCTCTATTCCAACATGCCAGTGACGACATATAGTTTCCCCATACTCCTGAGAATAGGCCTAGAAATATTCAGGAGTTCTACCTTGTGGCACACTACCCTGAGGTATTGGGTGCAATACATTGCAAAAATATATAAATTAAGATACTGCCCAGGAAACAGAGAAGACTTTACATTAAAAGAAAGAGCTTTCCCTCTATTAATTGCCAAGTCACATGTGATGCCAAGGGAATCATCTGAACATGTGTACTGACAACCTTTGCAGTTATCATGACTCACATATCTGGTACACCTGCCAGAAGTTTGCTGGGGGAGATATCCCACAGGGTCATTTAATGGGGGTTGCAGGTTATGCACTGGAACTGTGGCTGATGACACCCAACAGAAATCCACACACACCTGTTATAGAATGATATAATGAGGTAGATGCTCAAACCAAAACTCTCATACAGTGTGTGTTTGGGCTGCTAAAGTTGAAGTTCCAGTGCCAAGATACAGCTGGGGAAGCCCTGCAGTACAATCCAATGGCATGCACTGAGTATTGACAATATGTGCTATGCTGCACAACATCATCCTGAGAAAACAGCTTCAGCAGGATCAACAAGTGGAAGGTGCACACAGCCCACCACCAATGCCAAGGTTACCATAGCCACACACAGATGAGCAGTCAGAGGGAGAACCAGCAGCTACTTTGGATGTAGGCAGATGTAGACATGCTCAATATGCCCTCGCATTGGCTAAGAGACAATGCATAGCACTGTCACTCACCATCTAAGGGCCTAAAACTTTCTTCCTATGCACATATATATAGTAACATTGATGTCAGGCAACTCTCACAACCTTTACCTAGCCATGTATTGGCTGTATACTGTTTGCATGAGACAGAGTCAGCCCTGAACTAAAACTATTGCAACTACTGGATTTACAAAGCAAGTGATGAATCTGAAGTGCATTGTGTAATAATATGAATGAGTGTCATGTCCTTACATATTGCAAGTAAAAAGTGGGGGATTTGTACAGAAATGACATTAACATGTGACAACAGAGCCTTATTTGACTTATATGTGTCCATTATTAAGTAGTAGGTTTCAGGTTTCAAAGATTCACGCAGTTATACCTCTCAAAAGTAGTAATGGTCACTGGATACCCCCAATTTAGCACCATATGTTTGTACTGGAAAATCATTAAAGAGAGAAGTTAGAAAGTAATGATACACATTGCAGTTTCACAACCCTCACAAGATCATTAACAATAAAGATGGAAAACTGTGATGCTATCAGCTGTCTAACTTTCTAAAACCAATATAAGTCAACAGTACAATTACCAGTTCAACATCACAAATGCAGATATACTAAGCAATAAGTCAGCTACGCACCCTGAGAATCAGACAGAAAGCGTATGTATCCCTGAATCAAAAAGATATAAAGCAGATATATGGCACATTTATCATCACTTGTGCAGGGTGTTGGGAGGCAGGAAGCCTAGGATGACACAAAAGGTTGATGAATGCATGTCAGTAAGAAAGAGAAACAGTCAGACATTTGGATAAACTACAAATGGTGAGTAAGATGAAGTGACCATCCCCTTTCAAGCAGGAGAGCACCATGTTGCTGAAGAACATCAACAATGACCTGACTTTCAGCATCAGTGAAGGGTGGTCTTCAAGGAATGAGATGCATGGGTGGCATAGTCCCAGGTGCCCTAAAAGACAACAGAAGGGTAATACACATAAGTGTGGTATTTCAGTATTAACCACTGAAGAAACACAAAATAGTCTAGAGATTTGAAATGCAAACAACAGACTGGATGCAAAAAAAAGGAGAGTAACATACATATCCTTGTTTGTGCCATAACAGAAATGCAGCTTTGCTCTCTCTCTCTCTCCCCCAAAAGAACAAGCAAATGACACATTTTGCTAACAAACCATCTTTGAAAAGCTAAAAGTGCTATCAAATGAACTCTAACTGAAACATGTCTACATATTTAACACAGAACATTCCATCTTAAGGTATTGATGATCATGTATAATTGTAAAATGTCCTGACAAACATGCCCATGGAATCAGTACACTTTTCTAACTAATTCAGACAGATAAAAGTGTAAAAGCCCTTGCTACAGATTTTTCTTAATTATGTTCCAGCATATGCAGTATGTAGCTGACAAAATGCAAGCATGCTTTATAAAGTTCAGCAATCATCTGTGCAGATATATCCAAAAGTAATAGCCTTTTTTCTGTGTTCTCCACATAACCAGGTCTCCTCATCTTCAGTTTCCCTAGCTACATGGTTGTGTATTTTATGGTGTAGATTCAGGGCTGTTAGCACAGTAAATATACACCTGAGGTGTGACCTCATTAGAATAGCTGAATCCCCAAATACGTGGCTCCATGTATCAGATACAAACATAGTGCAGGCACTCCCTCTGTGTTTATTTTTAATGAACTGGAAGTGTGAATGATTACTGTTTGGGAAAAAGAAAACACCACTGCAGGCTGCCCTACATCCAGTGGGTGTGTCAGGTTAGATTTATAAAGTTTTAGATGTAAGGTTGGAAATGTAAGTAAGCATCACACAATTCCCAGGTTCTGTTCATTAACATCCAGCCTCCCCATCATTTGTTGGCAACTGCATATGCTATTATCGTCATTTAATATCCTTCCACATTTTAAGGACAATGATATAGAATGTCTTACAAACTGCATGTCTCAGATTACTGGTCAGATAAGAAAAGAATAACCAGCAAGCACAGAGAGGCAAGGCAGAGCTATATATTTGCAAGCAACAGTCATAACTGATTGTGTGGTCACTTAGTCCACCACATCCAAAAATAATAAATGTACAAATAACAGTTTTATGGTTTCATATTACTGTAGATGATGTTGCACTTGGTTGTGTGCAGAATGATTTCAGTTACTTGCTGTAAAGCTATTTGTGTGGCAAAGAGGGATAAGGCACCCTACCTTTGTTCTGAAGGTTTATTGCAGTGAGAGTTCAAATATAGACCTATGTATAAATATCTCATTTGTACCAACATTTATACTGTGTATGTCATAGTTTGCTTTTCCTCATTTCAACTACGTGTCCCTTTTTTATTTTTTATTTCTTTCTTTTGGGGAGCAGTGCTTGTGAGCTGCACCACTTAGTGCAATCACAGGAAACAGAGGAAAATCAGTGTCAGGTATGGCTGTGCTTATCTCGTTTGCATGCAGTACAGGATTGCACAAACTGAACAATTGGCCCACTCAGGAAGCAGACAGAACACCTGCAGAACACCTGAAAACAGGGCATCTATAAAAGGGCAAAGGTAAACACAATACATTGTTGCAATTTCTGTATTTCATCGCACAACTGGCATTGCACAGTGGTTAGCTAGGTTCCCCAGCAGCTGCAGGCATCAAATATCTACAGACAGGATTCAGACAGCCAGTAATTGAAACCAGATACATTCAATTAATTCTGTTGGGCACCATTCAAATACACTAAGCACCAGTGTATTGCGGTTAACACAGAGACTTGATGAATGATTATTAAATTAGGGAATGCCATATAACTATTCCTGTTGCTGCAGGTGTAAGTGCAAGGTTGAAGTATAGATGGTCCTAAGCTTTAGTATAGAGTGTGCAACCTTTTTTTTTTTACTGTTGTGAAAGTGCAGTTTATAGCAATGAACTGAAAGCAGACAAGTGCTATTTCAACATTTTGTAGCAACAGGTGTAAGTGTAGGACTGCCATGTACTTGGTCCTGGATTCTAATGCAGGATATTTCAAACACTATTACTGTTGTTCCACTCCTCACTATTCACTCCCATTTATAAGACTTTTGATAGTGGAGCTTCTATGAATTATATATATGAGGGATAAGACACTATTATTGTGCTTTTACATATATGACTGAGGGTATGCTGTGTACTATATTTCTGTAAGTATAATTAGTATAATTCTACTATCTGGACTTGCATGCCCTTCACAATTACCTAAGACACATACACAACTGGATTTATATCCAATAACCTTGTCAGGACACACACATACTTAATAGCTCAAACTGTCATCTGTATTTATGTATGATTCCTGACTACATGTGAGCAGTAATTCATCTACAGCAAAGATAAAAATCTATACTGTAGAAAAACTGTGTTATCCCTTATGCCTAAGTTTGAATCCCACAGTGTAAAAATCAAATTGTCTCAATGTATAAAGGTAAAAACAAATGTGTCAGGTAATTACATTTAGGCCCCAAGTACATGTCTGCAAACCTAACTCACAACAGTTATCTTACAATTTTCAATATATATTTCCTGGCTGCATCAGTAGATACCCCTCAAACTAAGGTCAAGTGTCAGATTAACCTTCCAGTTTGAATTATTTAATTCCTCCCTGCTTGACACTGCTGCTCTCTGCTTAACATCTCACAAATGCAGTTGGCATTGTTGCTTGGGATTCAGCACTACCAGTAAATGTGATAACTGGAATTGGTGGGAAAGCAACAGTTTCCATTGCTCTAATTTACCTGGTAGAAATCGCTGGTGTTAGAGGTTACTATTCCAGGTTTAGGGAAATGAGGTGGAGTATCCAAGAATCCAGGATATTTATTGGACTCCTGGTAAAACATTACAGTCAAAGGCTGCTGCAGTGGGTCTACTCTGCCTCCCAGTACAAGTCTGAGGTGTGTAATAGTTTGGTCCAGGCTTCATTCACTGCCTTGGGTATTCCACTGAAAGGAGACCAATGCAGGTATCATTTTAATGACCTACACAGGAGAAAAAGGGATACTCTCAACTGTTGGTTGGAGGAATTTGAGACTGTGAATATCCCACAGCTGCGTTAGTATAATAATAAGACTTAGAAAGCTAAATATAAGCAAGACTGGTATGAATAATGCTCTTCTGTTCTTTTCTGCAATATCCCCAGATGCCACTAAGTGTGAGTTCAAACAGCAGGGTCAAGTTGCTTCATTGGAAAGATGGAGGGAAGCAAATGGTATGTGTGCAGCAAAAGAGAAGTGTTTTAGCAGCATTAAAAGTTGAAGATCATTTTTTTTGGTCTTTTATAGAGTTCCATCAAATTGAGCATGCATATCCCAACTATAAAAGAAAGTATGCATGCATTAGTCTGCAGCACAGACCAGTTGTAAGATTCCAAAATTAGACTGCAGTCAGAGGGTGTGAGTTCAAATACCACAGTTCCTAACTATACAATAGTGCCATTTCTTCAATAATATTTATTTTAAATTAAAAAAGTCTACCAGTGGCACAAATGCCCTGCTGTACACTGTAATCTGTACAACTGGAACACGCATATGTTCAATATATACATATTTCATTACTTTCAACAGTCTGTAGTATAGTGTGCATCTGTATACTTAAATGTAATACTTCAGGCAAAAAGTACATCTATTTTCAAAACATCTTTGAAACTACATCTCTCCTCCCACTGGCAATGTACATGCATCAACTCCTCACAACACATAACCTGACATTAGTTCTCCCCTTATTCCATACCTGTCTTTGCTCTTCCCCTCTTCTACTCCCACCTCTTCTCCCTCCTTTTTCTACTACTTCCTAACTATCACCTTTACTCCTGATGGATAATCCACTTCTGTACCCTGGTGTAAACATATTGTCAATTGATATTTTACACTCAGCTGTACTACCTCTTTCTGTATTAATAACACTATTTACTGTCAGTAGTCACATCTGTTTACAGGTGTATTACCTTTTAATTTGTCAAAAAACTCTGTTTACTGTTTCTGTTGTTATAAGAACTATTTCTGTTTTTAACAAAATCTGCACATTGTATATTTCAAAATTGTATGCATTGTATATTTATGTGGAGATTTTCTCCCTAGGCCTCCATTGAAAATGGGCACTTTTTGGCCCAGTGGACCTTCCCGGTAAACAAATGCAGCAAATAAATAAATACATAAATGTCACATATGATGGTACTAATTGTATCTCTTTTTTTCTCTCACCCCAACCCTTATATCTCTCTTTTTTTTTATTTTCTATTATGTGTCATCAAAATGTCTCCATGTCATCCATGTGAACCACATCAGCAAATGCTACACAGCACAGCAAGATAAGCCAGCCCCAGTAGATCAGCCTGCTCCCACTCCACTGGCTCCAGTACTGATGCCAAGCACATCTGGGAGCCAATCTGGCAGTACTGCATCTGCTGCTCCTGCACTACCTGTGCCCTCAGGTAGTACTGCCACATGGAAACTGGTGCAGTGGTACCTTCCGGGAGCAGTGTGGTGCATAGGGTCATGCACCACACCATCGGTGTATGCCTACACTTGATGGAGAGGCTTCTTTTCCTCATGGTCCTTAGGAGGAGGAGAAGATGTCAAGCACTTCAGCCACAAGGATCTGTGCTGGGCCCTCAACAATTTTGACACTTTCTTTGAAATCCAGGCAAAGGTAGATGGCCTGTGTTTTACCAAATTTGCAGATTACTGTCAACTGGATGCAGTCATATGGAGTCACCCAACTATGTTAACATATTACAGAAGGGGCTGACACAGACAAATGATTGGTGCAAAACTCACAGACTGAACCTTAAAGCAAAATGCTGCATTGTCCACTTTGGCAATGAAATACCCCTGTTAATTATGATATACATATCACCCCCTATAAGTTCAAACACATTGTTGTGAGAATTGGATACACATGTTGATAGCAATCTACACTTCAATCACTATATGTACATAGTGATGAGACACACATTCTACATTGTGCACTTTATAAATAAGGCCATCACATCCAAGACCAGGGAGGGCATAGCTCTGATGTACTCTATCCTTATCAAACCACTAATTGAGTACACTGCTACCTTTTGTCTGTACCTCACCAGACACCTGCAGCAACTGGAGAAAACACAATGGTTTGTGACTAAGGAGAATCCAGGGCCTCCAATACATGACCTACAAGGAAAGACTGAAAGACCGGTCACTGTACTCAGTATCATGCAGGCTGCTGAGAGGTGACCTATGTCTGGCTACATAGCAGTCTCAGACACTGCCCTATTGGAAATGCTGGGCATATTCAAGTCAAATAGGACAAGAATAACTTGCTCCAGGGATTCCAACCTAGCCTGTGACATAAACAGAAAATGCTGGGGAAACAGAAATATCTCCTAGTGATTGCTACTCTTCTGTAATATGCTCCCACTCCATGTGAAGCAGTGCTCCTCAATGACCGCATTCAAGCTCAACCTTGACAACTGGATGGGTGACTCTAAATTCACCCCTGGGGTGGTTCCTATGTCCTTCATGGATAGGTCCAGTCAGTGCTGATCACAAAATCACTCTGCTAATAATGACCATAAAACAATGCTTAATAAGGGTACTTGTGGTTTTACATGGCTAGGCTTCTAAATGCACTAGGACTATTAGGCTATTAACCTCCTACAAACCTATTAAGCTATGAACATAGGTAGGCCTCCCAACATCTTCTCCCTAAGATGCCCTGCTGATCTCATCCACTATAAGTTGATTTGCAGTCATATAAAAGTCAGACTTGTGCAGTGGTGCTTGCATAAATTATTGAGTTCTGAATTCTGTGTACCTAAATAGATAAGGATTTTCTTCTCACTGCAGCTAAGTTGGTGGTTTGTTTGTGCTCTTGCTTGAGATTACAGAGAACCTTTTTACACCAGCATATGTGACAGTGTTATTACTATATTCTTCTCAGCAGGCACTGCAGATGTCATCAGATATAAAGCTTTGTCTGAGACACTTCAAATCAGATTTGAGCTGTGGCACATGCCTTAAATATAGTGTTCTTCAGTCTGTGTATTTAGATAGGGAAGGGTTCTATTTTCATCACAGTCAACTGGGATTTTGTCTGTTTTTGTGCTCTTACTTGACAGTACAGAGAACCTTTTACACCAGCATGTGGGCCACTGTTATTACAATATTCTCCCCAACAGACACAGCTGATGTCATTAGCTAATTCTGATGTGTAGATATGCACTATTCCTACCAGGCCAGAGTCAGAGACTTGCCTCGAGGCCAGGCATAAGTCACCTCATCCTGTAAGATATAGATTACAGTGACATGGCTTTCAGTCTATCCACATACATCATGTCATGGTTTGTAGGCCCTGTGTTTTCTTGGTAAGAAACCCCTGTTGTCTCTCCAGCTGCTGCTTGTGTCTGGTGAGGTACATGCAAAAGAAAGCACTACACTCTATTAGTGTTCTGATGAGGTTTGAGTACAGTGCTGTCATACACAACATAGGCTTTCAATAGCAGTGCGGATACTTGGGAAGTTCAGATTGCTATCTACGTAAATGTGCTCCCAGTGCCAGTATCACTGAGTTTCAGCATAGCAGGACTGTTGTCAATGCTGTAATTAGCATATAATTCCCACTTTTCTGAAGGACAAAATAAAGCCACATTTCTGCACTTATTTGTCGATCATGTGGCTGTGTCACTAACCATTTGTCAGTGTTAGCCCCTCCCATAGTATCTTATCATTGGTAGACTCAATGATTGGACCCAATATGCAAGAATTAGCAAACTTGGTAAGCCAAAGACCATATACTTTAGCATGCACTGTCGAGAAATAAAATCCAAACTGTAAAGGAACAAGCACAGATCCCTGGGATATGTCAATGGTGACAGCTCTACAGGTACAGGTTGAATCATCAGTTTCTACAGCATGTCTTCTGTTGGTGAGCCAATTGGTTACCCATCTAGGGACATAAGGGTTAATCCTCAGCTGGGGGAGTTTCTCAATGTTACCTGCATGGGGGATTGTGTCAAAACCATTAGCCAGTTCAAGATAGGCAGGATGTACTGTCTTCCCTTCATCCAGGCCTATCACATAGAAGCAATGGGCTGTGACAGCATCACAGATCACCTGTGGTGTGAATCAGCACATACACCTTGCTGATATGGCTGAATACATACTTCAACACACCCTTCACAAGGGCTATGTTTCCATAGAAGGGTATGCATCAAATTGCATCCATCTAAGTTGGGGGGGCGGGCACCTGATGGATGGATGTGTAGACACATCCTGACTCTCCTCAACTGGAAGTTAGAATAACATGTCATCATGGACCTTTTCTAAATAGACACTAGTAATATCCAGGCTGTGCGCAACCAACCTGTGTGAGTTGTTAATGCCACATCATGTTGGTTACATCTGATAGATGTCCTCAAAAAGGTCATCAATGGCATGTATGATGAAAACACTATCATCCTGATTAATCAGGTAAAGGCATTTGACACAAATCCGCACTGAGGTGTTCAATCAGCACTGTCAGATGTGACCATAAACAGCTATATCACCAAGTGGGTAGACCAGTGGCTCACATATGTAACATCTAACTATGTTGACATGTGTGAAGTATCCCATATCTCAGGTCCAGTGATCTTGTCTGTACACCAGGGCTGTCTGCTAGGACCTTTCCTGTCCATTATTTAAGTGATAGACATCACATATGATATACACATCCTATTTTCAAACAGGTGCCTGAAGGACTACAGATTGTGGGCAATCACTGACTCCAGCTGTGATATTAGTATAATACAGACAGTAACAACATGCACCAAAGATTGCTACCACAGCCAAGACAACACCTGCATTGACAAGAAAACATGGTGGGATTTGTTATGTCTGGAAAACAAACACACAACCCAAGTATAATGTGGACATCACATCCTATAATCAGACCAGTAGGTATGTCACCTGTGTCCTGGGGTAGATGGAAGTGAAACATCCACCAGCATGTGTGCACAGTACTGACTACTCCCTTGTATGTAACACAAGTACTGAGTATGTGAATGATATCCACATCAGAGGCCATAATACCTCCATAGTTGCCAGCCTTCATCACGCCGATAACTGAGTACAATGCACCCTAGTTCATGTAACTCCCTACACACCTTCCACTACCGCATAACTGAAATGTACCACCTTTGTCACAGTGAGCTGTCACACAGCTTGTTGGCCATGTATAGGTATTCCTTTTGTGCCATAAGCATTACTGTCTGATGGTAGAGAATCCCCATCAAGTTGATACACCAGATACATGTGTGCTACCTGTTCTGGTGATGCACACAATATGTACTAGGTGTTTGTCAACATTAATGACATGAATAACATTTGTGACACTGTGAATTGTGCCATCCATACACACACACACACACACACACACACACACACACACATATATATATATATATATATATATATATATATATATATATATGCCATACACACTAGTCAACTAGCCTGTATTGTTCATAATGTTGCATACAGGTATATGTCCCTTCTAACACATCCAGCAGATGTTACAGTGCCAGGATAGTGTGCATGATTACCCTCATAGAGTGTGGCTATATCAGAATAGTTGTACAAGTGTGTTTGTGCAGAATCATCTCTGATCACTCTAAATCACATATGTTATATTAGAGGCATGGGATTACTGGTGATATTATTCTGATATTGTCCATGATTGCGGTTACTTCTTTTAATGTTGTCCATGAGCCTTTACCAGTGTCCAACTTGCTGGAGACCTTTGCTTGGATTATACTCGTATTCAGGCAAATCAATTTACAGTTTCACAATATGCACCTTACCCCAATTGTATGTCAGATACCTGACAGATATCCTCTGCATTATTCACATAAGAATGATTATCTCACACAGACATACTTCCCATTGTTATGTCACCTTGTACAATATTGCTATGTGATTGGTGCTGTTCCTAAAACCATCTTCCATTGACATGCTCTCATCTGCTATACATTAGGTTGTTTTACCTATCCTCTTTCCCTGTGTTCATTTCTGCAGTTCATCTATGTGTCTTTATTCAATACACACACTTCCCCTGAATGTTTATTCTACATGGCAGGAATGGGATTTCACAATACTCTGCCCTGTAGATACACTGTCCTGTACTGTGTTTGGACCATATACTTAATGTTCATTCCTCTCAACTGTCCAGATTTTAGTTCCATATCAAACTTGTGGCTTTCTGCCAAATCACTTAGATGATATCAGGATTGATGTGACTCGCTATTACATACATTTGAGTTTCAGATTTCAAATACTTCAGACCACATATCTTAACACAAACCCCTGGTTATTCTAGCACACTTTTATATGGCAAATATATCAAATTTGTCCCTTTTTCTGGGTCATTGTCCCCCATTATGCCAGCCTTTGTCCAGAAGTCTTGAACTAAGAGACTGAGAGCTATCTGTGCAGCCCTGGTGATCACTTTGGCATTCCACATAAAACTGTGGCCTGTCAGTGCTCTGATTTAAACAGGGGTGCTGTCTGTGTTCACTTACATGGTTTCCTGGCTGGAAACACTGATGACAGCCACAAAACCTCACTTATTTACATTTATACATTTAATCATGGTGCACAGCATGAATCCTACTGGTATAACAGAAGACACAAATATGATATTATCATGATTATGTAATATTCAAACTGTCATAATAGTTATATAGTGATGATATACTGTGCTTGCAAATGATCTATATGATCAGTGTACTACCCCAGTAAACAAACTAAAATGTGCCCATCATACACCATCATGTCACTCTTGTACATCACATTACATGGCATTCAGTAAGCTGTGTATTATACACACATCTGTTATTATTTATACATTTACTGATGTCTCTGCTTTCAGTATGAATGCAAAACAGATATGCACACCACACAAACATGTATATCATTGATTTGTAAAACCATTATGACATGCCACTCTAGCGTACATCATTCACATAGGGCCCAAATACTAGGACTTGGTGCAGTGCACATTAATCCTACAACTTTGAAAATAGCACATCAAGAATATTATCTCACATACCTTGCAACAATTTTACTCACAGACTCTAATATGTTTCTAGCAACTCTTATTCATAATGTGTGCTTCACACATTTATGTTGAGGTGCTATCATAACATTTACATTTTAACTATAACTCATCATTATGTGCCATTATGTGCCATTAATTTGTCATGTTTACCATGGTTAAAATATGTGTTTAAACATATATTGTAAGATTAATAATCCATGGTAAACTTAAAAAGTATATGCTAATGAGATGTACATGGTTAATGAGTGAGATCACAGCACTATATAATCAAAATGGAAGTTGAAACCTGAAGAAAATACTGCAAACAGTTACAAGCACAGTGACAATATAATTTATGTATATCTCATACGTACATAACTGTCCCCCAGCAAATTAAAGTCACTGCCTTTGGTTTTTCATGTATATGTACTTACACAGTGAAAACAATACAACGATCATGAAGATAGTATTCAACAACTCAGACATAAATCATGCATGGCTTATGGTACCCCAGTAACAGGAAACAATATGTAATGTTGTCTTAAACTATCATAGCTCAGTTACACAGTAATGTAAGAGAAGTAGAACTCGGAAACTGCATGGCAATAAATGCCCAGTAGCAGCATCCTGAGTGTTGAGTCATAAATACCAATTCAATAACAGAATAAGCATACTACACAGAATTTACACAGAACTATTAATACGCCTGCAAGCTTGCTATTACACACCATGCAAGCAACACGTGTATAAAAGTGCAAGCTTAAAAAAATGTCAAGTGAACAGAGATGCCTGTCATTTAGGCTGTGTCAAGAAAGAGCACAGAAGCATCTAAGTAATGACAAACGTATTAATAACACATAACACTACATTCTACTGAAATTTAGGTAATCATTAATATTATTCACAGTAAATCCCTATATATCACACATACTTTGCAGATGATTTATGGGAAGTTTGACTTTCCACTAGCATGCCTGAATATTGTAAGACTACGCAACTAAAACTGAAGATTTATAGATATTAATACTATTTCTGGAGACATAAAGGTGGAAAGTCAAAAAAATCTCTCTCTCACCACTGCTCCTCAAACATGTGCATATACTCTGTGCACAAGGCTCTGTTCTTTGAACAATCTTTAGCAGCTGCAAATAGAAAAAGATGAGGTACGACACCAACAGAAGGATTGCTCATCAGAAGCATAAGCTCATCTCATAATGACTGCTATGTCCAAAAAAGAACAATGAAAATAGTTATTCATCTATTACTGCATGTTATCAAGTGCTGCCATACAGTACAATACCACATTTTGCATATTCAGTCATTGATATTTAATTTGCAGTACTGTACACACATGAGGATTTCCACAGACAAAGATAAGTAACCTAGATTCAAACCTACAACTGTCACATATGTTCAGATTACAAATCATAGCCCTACCTGGCTAGATAACCAATCTTCACTGTCTTTACATGAGATGTCATCTTAGATCAGCAGGCCTGTTAATGTGTGTAATGCTTCCCTGCATATTCATAGCAGTAAGTTGTTTGACTTCCATCAGTGTACAGATATACCGCATCATCTGAATAAAGGCATATTATTGTACACAGTCAGATTTCAATGCACAATGGCCATGCTAGATTCATAAAATATATACTAAATAAGTTATCAAACAAATATAGATCCTCCATGTGTTATATGAAATAGTGCATGAATTACTGACAATAATGTCTAAAAAATAGAGCGCACTGGGATTTGACACACATAGGCGAATGACATTCACTTTATTATTTTGCTTAACCAGTCGAGTTAAGGAACATCACAGTTCACTTGAGCTTTTAAAAGCAGATATAATGGAATAACAGTAAAATTAATATGTTTGAAGTCTGTAATATACAGTTATCACTGACTGTATTAATATACAGTTATACTAACGTAGTATGGTTGCGGATACACTCAGAATGTTACATAAAGAAGGGAGTTAGACTAAACACAATATGCATGCATATAGGTACATGTCCATTAGTAAGAAGGAGGTGTTCCCATATGCAGTTGTATGGCTACAGACAAGCTAGCCCCATTAAAGTGCAGATATGGATGAAACAACATATATCTGTATGTTTGCAGAGACCAATGGTTTACTGGGCTGTCCTCAAGTTGTGTGTTTAGTGACTGATTTACAGATTCTCTCTGAAGCTGAATCATATAGCAGTAGCTGTGATGATATTCAATGGGATATAGATAATATTAGGATGTCTTCGCATTTCCAGTTTTTCTTGTGGTGATATGTAATGAGGACTGCATAATAGGTCATTTTCCAATGCATTTGTTTTACTGCTTTGTTTCTGTATAAATATCAGTAGTTTTGTTATGTACCCTGCCATGATGGTTACATTTGTGATGATCATACATCTCAACCTGGAAACCTCAAAAAATCTGGACAAAGGCCCATGAAAAGCAGGTACAACTGGACAAAACTCGGGACAGTGATTAGCATAAAAATGTGCATACATAATCATGTAACCCCCCCTCTCTAATGGAATTGTGGGATTTGTGGGATAACAACAACATAAAGATTGAAGTCAATAAATAATAATAAATAATGTTAGACATTTGAATTTCAGACTTCATATCCCTCAGATAATACAACATCTATCTGAGTTTACAGGAGCAATATTTAAAATCCGTCCCTATTTCTGGGCCTTTGTCCACCATTATTTAGGCTTGGTTCAGATTTCTTGCTCTGAGAGGTTAAGAGATATGGTTAAGTGGGGCAGTGCAAATTACTTATTTTCTTCTTGTCACCATAGAATTTGCTGTTAAGGAATGTAACCTATGCAGAATTTAAGTGACATTGCTAACCTTACAATACTTTCTGGGGGAGGATTGGCATAACTAAACAAACAAGTGACGTGTGTAACTTGTAGTAGTGTGCATAAAGTTGTGTGGTTTACAAAAAATGACTTTTTAAAAAACTGTAAATTTTAGCCAGGATTACGCGATGATGCTTTTAATTGTTACAGACCTCTCAGCTGTCACGTATAAGGTCTGTCACTCAGTTTAGCCCTCCAATTTAACTCTCTGCATTGTGGAAAAACTGTGGTCACATTAGGATACTGGTTAGTCATATTTAATGTATAATTATTAGTGCTGCTGCCACTGGGTGCAGTCAGACTCCAAATTCAACAAATAAATAGTTATTGATAAAAAGAATTTGGGCAGCCTACATAAATTCATCAATTCCTATCACCACTTGTATCACAAATTCTTATACCAAAAAAAAAAATATTTTCAGCTGTCTTCCCACTGTAGTTATCATTATAAAATCCAGAGTGACAGAAACAATGCAACAATCATTTTCTAGCTCAGAATGCCTGCGTGTTTCTTTTAAAACATACATGGAGCTTTTCCACCTTTTCGGCTCTGTATATAATAGTCGCATATATCTGTTTTCAGTTTCGTTTGTCTACTCTACAAAGTGCAACAAATTTCTACATTCTTTTTTACATTTCATACATCACAACTATGCCACTTACATGAATTGGCATGATGGATCTACCATTTCCTGGTTCAACTATGCCACTTGCACAAACTCCACAAAGACACACATGGAAATGAAACAGAAAAAGTCAGATATTCTGCCAAGTCCTGTCACATCACACAACAACGAAATAACTGCACTAACCAAGTATCCCAGGCTGCTTCTGTCTTTTTGCACACACACACATGCCCACACACACACATGCCCGCACACACACACACACACACACACACACACACACACACACACACACACACACACACACACACACACACACACACACTATCTCTCTCTCTCTTTCTCTGCACTCTTACAAGACACAGATAACTCAGTGTTAAAAGAGCTCCAACTGTAAAGGCAGGCACTGAAATGCATATGTTACATGTTTTTTTAAAATTCTTTGTCAGTTGTAATTTACCTGGAGATCAAGCGACTTGAGCCTCTGGAGAAAGTAAATTTTGTCATCCTTCTGATCCTGAATCTTGACGCAGGTGGACTGGGTGTACTGCCCGACTACAGACTTTGCTGCAGAAGATTCAGAAAGCAAAGACGTGTACGTTTGGAACTGAAATTATGTGCACAGCTTACTTCCTCCACTTGCTGTTGCTGGGATTACTTAGTAGTAAGGAAGTTATTAAGCTGTTGTCATCACGCATGCCCCCGCATGTTGATGACATTGCGGATACTCTGGTGATGAGTGGTAACATCATCAGGAACTGTAAACTTGGACAAAAAAAATGGAAATTAAAAAAATCAGGAATTAAGGTTGCCACTTGGGAATTCGTGGGATGCCATTATTTTACCCTCAAAACTGGTAATTACCAAGGATTTTTATATGGTTGAGAGGTATAATGATGCTGTCTGTCACTGACTACAAAAATATTTGAGATGTATCCTTCATTAAGTTAGAATTGTTAGTTGTGTTTGGATGTGCATGTACCTGTGGCAACATGGGTTATAGTACTGGAGTTGTAGCACATTGCTTATCATAATGATTAATGACTTGGGTTGAAGTCCCACCTCTGCATATATAATTTTTGCTAAGTTGTTTAATGGAAGAATAGCTTAGCTGTCCATAGGTATGCCGTTGAGGTTAGGGCATATAGATCAGCACTTAAGACATGTTTTTTAAGTTCAATCCAATTGCCTGTAAAAGACAGTGATATACACGTCACAGTTTTTTTTTTCAAATAGCTATGCAATGTGAATGAGATGCAAGTCATTCATTTTACACATGCTTTTAACATAGCTACATAAATATGTGAGACCCTGTAGGAAATCTAAGTGAGTATATCACCATATATTCCAGATATTGAACCATATTTGGAGATACAATTTCTCACACAGAGAAAATAAAATTATAATAGAGGCTCTGCTCCAGCATGGATGTAACCTACTTGGATAGATGGGTAGTAGTGTATGAAAGAATTCAGTGTGGACAAATCTAATGCACATGATAAATGCTATGGGTAGTGATGATAGATCTAAGGAGGTGTTCTGGTGATGCTGCTCTCACATGATCCTCTGAACAGCCAAAAGGCTCAACCACTATGAGAGTGAGAGGAATGCCACTGGAAGTAGGCCACCATTGCCTTCCCTGGATCAGATGACAATGTTCCTGATCTCCCATCATTCCACCTGCCAGGATCAATGT
This sequence comes from Protopterus annectens, assembly GCF_019279795.1. Taxonomy (NCBI): domain Eukaryota; kingdom Metazoa; phylum Chordata; order Ceratodontiformes; family Protopteridae; genus Protopterus; species Protopterus annectens. The sequence goes on from NC_056725.1 coordinate 286,865,345, forward strand.
ATAGCCATGGAAGTACTGAGACAGGTATTGCAGGATATAGGTATGCTCAATGTTCATGATCAAAGCAGCATATACCAATTCTCATTGAAGGGCATTATTGCACAATTCATAACATATTGTTACATATTAGTTACAACAGTAGAACTCCACCATGAACTTGGAAGCACACAGGATGTGGATGAAGATCATAAGTGTTATACCACATTCATTGTTATCATCCCCTTTTTCCCATTTTGAACATTGGGTTGGGGTGTTATGTCATCCGTCTCCATCTCTCTGTATTCAGTGCCATTATCCAGAGTTCTTTGACAATCATGCCTTACTGTCACGGGTCTTCTCTCACACAATCAATCTATCTCATTGCCAGACACCCTCATTTCATCTTGCCTTTTTCCTATCTGTCCCAAATCTTTTTTTTCAGCAAATTATCTTCTACTTTTCTGCACATGTGCCTAAACCAATGTAATCCATTTTTGTGTCCTTTTCTGCAATTGGAGTAACTTTGGCTTCTGCTCTTATGTCCTTATTTTTAAAGCTGTTCTACAGTGTGCATCTTTCTACCTGTCCAAAGTACTTCATTTACATCACCTCAAGCTTCCTAAACTGCTCTGCCTTTACTGCCCAGATTTCTGTACCATACAGCAGTACTGAATGTACTACTGCTTTATGCACTTTACTTTTCAGGTTCTTTGGCATTTCTTGTGTCATACACTACACCTGACACTGTGTCACTTGGCTGCAGTCAGTCTGATTCTTGCTTTGACCTTCTCATTCAGACCCCTTCTCCTCAACCACCCTTCCCAGATACTTGAAGCTGTTAACCTTTTCCTCTATTTTGCCTTCTATCTCAATTCTCAGCTTTTTCTGATTTCCTCCACTTGCTGCCATTACAACTGTCTTATCTGTACTCAATTTCATCCCATGTGTCTTCAGTTTTGCATTCCATTCCCCATCCTTTGTTGAAGGTTTTGCTCAGATTCTTCCTGTAATATTACATTGTCTGCATAAATGAACTCTGTTGATCTGTCCTCTTTGACCTGTTTGGTAATGTAGTCCATCACCAGTATGAACAGCAGTGCCCTCAGAGGTGAACACTGATGCACACCAGCTCTGACTGGAAACCCCTCTGTGAGACTGAACACTGTTTGTACTTGAGTCACTGGGTCCTTGTACATAGCCTGCACTAATTCTACCAATGCTTCTGGGACTTCGAACCACTGCAGGACTGTGCAAATCAGCTTTCTTTGGAACTTGTCATATGCTTTCTCCAATACAAGGAATTTCCAGTTAGACTCTTTCCTCATTTATGGCTTCTTCTCAACTATCTGTCTCACTGCAACCATTGGATCTGTTGTGCTGCCTCCTGATCTGAATCTGAACTGCTCATCTCCCATCTCACTTTCTACTCCTCTGTATATTTGTTTATCAATCACCCTCTCCAGAACTTTCATGCAATGTGACAGGAGTTTGATACATCTGTACTACCCACAATTATGAATTTCCCCTTTGTTCTTAAACTTTGGCAGTAGTATGCTTATTCCCAAGTCATCTGGGATATGCCTTTCTCTCCATGCTGCTATGAGTACCCTCAGGAACCATTTTTCCCCAATTTCACCCAGCATCTTTACCTTTTTCACTGTGACATCATGTGATCCTCCTGCTTTCTCAGACTTCATTTTCCTTAGTTCTGCTCTTAAAGAAATTATATTCTAGCACGTTATCTCACCAAGACAGTACACACATAACAGAGTCATCAACATGTGTGATGTTGTGTTTCTCACTTGCAAAGACCCATCAACATCTGAACATCAGCAACACGTGCCATTATATATCATGGCATGTCTTTTACATCAGATGATGCACTCCCCATCATGTAGGGTATACCACTCCTAAGGCTGTCTAGATGTTTGCTGTTCAGTAGTAATAATTATATATGTGTCCTTTATGACTAATGTGATCTTGTTCTCCTGTGCAGGAAACCTGCAGTCTGAACATCACCAGTGTCATTCTGGTATGTGTATATCTCATTTACTGTGAGTTATATCTCCAGTTTAATACTGCATGATGCACTGCTTGTGCTTACTACTGAGTGGTACATGTATATTTTTTACAAACATAGTCATTTAGATCCTTGCAACCAGTGATGGAGTCAGAGAAGGACATATCAGGTAAGTTTTACTACTTATAATGACATTCCCAGGGATTCATTAATGCCTACACTAAGTTCTGAGTGAAAAGGCAACAGAAGCATAGCTCTAACCTTCTGTCTCCTAATTCTAGTTTTCCTACTGATTTTGTTGGAGCCTTAAATATCAAGGGGGATTAGTAAAAGTTACCAGAAAGTGTAGATTACATGTACAGTTTGGTGTAATCTTTCTTAGTGACTATAAAGCACATAAACGGAGGTAGTGATGTTCTTGGATATAGATCATACATGCTTGACTGATTTATAACTGACATGGCATATCCTTTTATAGGCCACTAAACCATCCAAAGGCATGATAACCTGGTAAGTTAATCATTAGCAGTGTTGTCATATAGTTATCTGAATGTCAGTACTATGCCACATCTTTTGTCTTCTGTGAATGTGTAAGATATGTCATCTAGCTCTTTTTGCAGAATGTCCACTACCTGCTTCTTCATGTAGCCCATCAATTGATCTTGATTTGGGATGTGATGTGCCTCACTCTGATAGTACAGCCAGTGATACATGGACCATTGCATTGAGTTCATTGTCCAACCTGGAAGGGGACAGAGGTATGGTTCATGATGTAGCCTCTAGCAGAGATTCACAAAGGCACAGGACCACCACGAGCTGGAATCAACAATTTATTTAGCACTTTCGTCAGTTGTGAACTATGACGTCTTCAGAATAAATGCAGTAAAAAAAGACTCATATGTATGTATGTATATATATATATATATATGTATATATATATATATATATATATATATATATATATATATATATATATATATATATATATATGACCCCACTCTAACTTTAATTAATTAATTAGAAAAGTTGCCATTAGTTTTTAAAGTGCCAACACTCATAATAAAAATATACACATGTGAAACAGTATATCATGTAACACAACTTCCTATGCTTCTATTATTATACATATATATTCATATATATAAAAATCATCTATTGTGTCCTAAATATATAATAAAACTATGATATAGTAACCCTAAAATATTTAACATAAAATTAGAAATAAAACTCTGATTTGAGTTTTAAAAAACTAACGATATAACTTCATTCAAACCTGGGGGGTTCACTGCATTGACCCTCAATTGCCACAGCAATTCTTTATACTCTAAAAAGGTGTCACTGGGTCCCCCACTATCATCCAAAACTATATGTTCTAGTACATGAAATTTAAATTTATGTTCAGGAAACTGAATGAGGTGTTTTTCCAATGCATTTTTATTGTTACCTCTCCTTATATCATAAGTGTGCTGGTAGATGCGTGTCCTGAAAGCATTTTTAGTTTTCCCCACGTAATATCTTTCAAAAACCAGGCACAGGGCTAAACAGACCACATTTTTGGTACCACAATTGCTCTTGTCCCAAGATCGCACTACCCCATAGGCAGGTATTTCAATGTTATCTCCCTCTAATATAAACCTACATTGAGAGCGATGGCCACATTCCTTGGTGTATCCACCCTGTTGATACTTTTTTCACTCCTCTTACTTTCTAACATATTTTTATACTAATACTTTTCTTATATACCACGTTGGGTTTTTCTCCTATTTTAGTCACCACTTGTTCATCATTCTTCAGTAAAAAACAATTTTTATACAATATATCTCTTAGCTCAGAGAACTGGGGAGCATAAGTCAAAATCCATGCCCTCCCAAAAGAACACTGATTATCCCTTCTGGTACTACTTCTAATAGTATTGATGTTTTCTGGTTCGGGTTGTGGGTCCATGCCCACTCCTAAAGCCAAAGGTGGAAAAAAAATGTCCTCTTTCCCTTTTCTCAGTGACTTCTTGTAGGATTGGTTCTAAAAATTCATGTGGATACCCTCTTTTACTCAGCATATTACATAACACATCTCTTTCATGATAAAACATGTCAATCTCACTTATCATCCTAGCAGGTATGACCCCCTGTCCCTTGACAAGAGACTTTTTCTGGTGTATGGGGTGACAGCTTTCAAAGTGTAATAATGTGTTCGAGTAAGTGGGTTTCCTGCAAATAGTTGAAGTAAATTTCTTCATCTGCCTATTTTTATCAATTCAAATATCCAAATAGTTAATATACTCACAATTTGTTTCCATAGTAAATTGTAAGAAACTGGTACTAATATTCAAATAGTTGAAAAATTCTTGCAACTGATCCTGGCCCCCTCCCCACAAAATAAGGATGTCATCTAGGTATCTGCCATAAAATTGACATAACTTGTATTGTTTTGTAACAAAAGCCTTTGTGACCTCTCATTGTGTAAGCACTATATTAGCAAACATGGGGGCACAAACTGCCCCCATGGCAACACCAGAGGTTTGTCTGAAAAGTTGACCTTCAAACCGAATGAAATTGTTTTCTAGGACCAACTCCATTAAAGTCCTAAATGTAAATATTCGGTCATGTGAATATTGGGTATTCTTACACAAAAAAATCACAGAATAATTCCACACCCTCTCAATGTGGAATAACGTTAAACAAATCTTTCACGTCAATTGTTACCCATATACTATCTTCACTATACAGATCCTGCTTAATTTTTCTAAGACAGTCCCATGAGTCGGTATTACTATGGGAGAATTTAATCAAACATTTTTTTAGATGATAATCCAAAAATGTGGCTATTGTTAAGTCTTACATGCTTTTACATCAACAATTGGTCTTAAGGGGGGTGGTGTTTTTGTGGATCTTTGGGATCCTTGGATTAGTTTGAGTCATAAATTCATACTAATTTTTTTGTATCTGGTCATTCATCAGTAGTTCATACAAGGTGATGTCAATTTTCCTATAAGCTATATTTAGCTCATTAATTGACACTTGTTCTTAACCATCACCATATAAATGACACGACATACTGTCCACATATCTTTGCTGGTCCATCACCACCAACCCTCCCCCTTTATCCAGCTTCATAACCCGAATAGAATTGACATTGCATATACTTAATAACAAATTATTCTCTGCTACAGTTAAATTACTAGTCTCTATAGTATGTTTGTTCTTCTTACATATATTTCTTACGTCATTAGTACACATCATGTCAAACAGCTGTAGGGAGAGGTGTAGGGTTGGGTTGTAGACACTGTTTTTTTTACATTGTATATTATACTGTTCAATACAGTTGTTATCCAAAATTACATTTAAATTAAGTTTTCTGACATAAATCATAAAATCCACTAGTGTTTTTTCTACATTGGCCTTTTTTGTTGGTACGAAATTATGGCCTCTTTGAAATAAATTTGCTCATTCCTTGGTTACTCGGACACTAATTAAATTAAAAATTTTAAAGTCCTTGTGTTGATTAAGGACTATCTCACAGTTGCCTGAATTCATATCAGAAATAACACTATGCTGCTCTACCAATTGCCACTGTTCTCTCTGCCCCCCCCCTTCCTTGTTCCATATGTCCCTCTCCCCCGTCCCTGTCCATTCCAGGAATTCCTGGGGCCAGATTGGTTGCTGTTGAAATTGTTCTGTTGGTTCCTGATCCTTTCGGATCTCCTGGGGGGTACCCCTAAAGGGACATTGTTGTAATTGCCATCATTCACATTGACATGGATATTATGAAAACTGTGCGTGTCCAAAGCATCTTCTCCCTCATAAAAGGAATCTTCCTCATATATATCACCCATTCCAGGATTATTAACCTGACTATTTTTTGGCAGGGAGTAAGCTTGACCTGACTCATATTGTTTCCTATCTCTTTCCAGTTTCTTACTTTTTTATCTTTTATACTGGATATAATTTTATCAGTGTTAACAAAAATGGCTTTATATTCATTAGTTTTCATAGCAAACCACAAATCATGCTTAATTTCCTCATCCAGTCTACTAACAGTTTCTTTTAACACATTAGACTTTTTCTCATTGTCCTTCAATAATAACTCTAATAGTTCACAGCCATGTCTGTTAAACAAATTGAGCAAGTCTTTATGCATGTCCGAGTCTTTAATTAGGCCATTAGGAAACTTCGAGCACCTAAGGCCCTTGGGAATTTGTTCACGCTTCAAACATTCCTATAAATATTGGCTTTCAACTTGCAATTTCTTCAATTTTAAAATGTCATGCTCTAAGATTTTTAACTTTTGATCTACAGTACCTTGCACAACAGGCAATGCAGAAAAATCAAAATCGTCCTGTCCACCTCTATTTAGCCAGTCCAGTAAATAAAAACCCGGTTGTGTTGAGCTGTTATGACTCGGGAACCTTCCCCAAGTTTGTCCATTGTATAATCTACTATTTTCTGAATGCTGGTTTCCAATGTTAGGACTCCGCTGCCCTGGGGGAATACTCGCCATTGAATCCAATGGCAAAGACATGCCTCCTTCTCCCTGGGGTCCAAAGGTTGTCAGGGAGGAGTTCATTCTCCTAACAAGATCGATAACTTGTCCAGTCAGCACACCAATAAGTGCTGAAAAATTCCTGATGGCTTTAACCAGTTCATCAGGGAAACTTCCAGCACCAGTAGCACTCTCCATGCCTGAATCCACAAAACGAAACTGCCAAACTCCAAGAACCAAATATTCACAAAGGCACAGGACCACCATGAGCTGGAATCAACAATTTATTTAGTGCCTTTGTCAGTTGTGAGCTATGACTTCTTCAGAAGAAATGCAGTAAAAAAAGACTAACATATATATATATATATATATATATATATATATATATATATATATATATATATATATATAAAACCCCACCCTAGCCTGAATTAATTAATTAGAAAAGTTGCCATTAGTTTTTAAGGTGCCAACACTCATAATAAAAATATACACATGTGAAACAGTATATCATGTAACACAACTTCCTATGGTTCTATTATAATACATATATATTCCTATATATAAAAAATATCTATTATGTCCTAAATATATAATAAAACTATGATATAGTAACCCTAAAAAATCTATCATAAAATTAGGAATAAAACTCTGATTTGAGTTAAGACCAATTGTTGATACAAAAGCATGTAAGACCTTAACAATAGCCAAATTTCTGGATTATCATCTAAAAAAATGTTTGATTAAATTCTCTCATATTATTACTGACTCATGGGACTGTCTTAGAAAAACTGAGCAGGGTTTGTATAGTGAAGCTAGTATCATCATCATCATCATCATCATCATCATCTTCTTTCGGCTGTTCCCATTAGGGGTCGCCACAGCAGATCACCTGTTTCCATTTTTTCCTGTCCTCTGCATCTTGCTCTGTCACACCAACCACCTGCATATCCTCTCTCACCACATACATAAACCTTATCTTAAGCCTTCCTCTTTTTCTGTTACCTGGTAGCTTCATCCTTAGCATCTTTTTCCCAATATACTCAGCATCCCACCTCAGCACATGTCCAAACCAATGTAATTGTGCCTCTCTGGCTTTGTCTCCAAACCTTCCAACCTGGGTTGACCCTCTAATATACTTATTCCTAATCCTGTCCACCCTCGTCACACCCAGTGCAAATCTTAACATCTTTAATTCTGCCACATCCAGCTCAAACTCCTGCCTTTTTGTCAATGCCACTGTCTCCAACCCAAATAACATAGCTGGTCTCACTACCCTCTTGTAGACCTTCCCTTTCACTCTTACAGGTACTCGTCTGTCACAAATCACTCCTGACACACTTCTCCACCCACTCCATCCTGCCCTTACTCTCTTCTTCACCTCTCTTCCACACTCACCGTTGCTCTGAACTATTGACCCCAAGTATTTAAACTCATCCACCTTCGCCACCTCTACTCCTTGCATCCTCACCATTCCTCTATCCTCCCTCTCATTCACACACATATATTCTGTCTTAGTCCTGCTGACCTTCATTGCTCTTCTCTCTAGTGCATATCTCCATCTCTCCAGGGTCTCCTCCACCTGTTCCCTACTCTCACTACAGATCACAATGTCATCTGCAAACATCATAGTCCACGGGGACTCCTGTCTGATCTCATCTGTCAACCTGTCCATCACCATTGCAAATAAGAAAGGGCTGAGAGCTGATCCTTGATGTAACCCCACCTCCACATTAAACGCATCTGTCACTCCCACCGCAGACCTCACCACTGTCACACTACCCTCATCCATATCCTGTACCACTCTTACATACTTTTCTGACACTCCTGACTTCCTCATACAATACCACAACTCCTGTCTAGGCACTCTATCATATGCTTTCCCTAAGTCTACAAAACCACAATGCAACTCCTTCCAACATTCTCTGTACTTCTCCATCAACACTGTCAGAGCAAAGATCGCATCTGTAGTGCTCTTTCCTGGCATGAAACCATACTGCTGATCACTTATCATCACGTCCCTTCTTAACCTTGCTTCCACTACTCTTTCCCATAACTTCATGCTGTGACTGATCAATTTAATCCCTCTGTAGTTACTACAGCTCTGCACATCACCCTTATTCTTAAAAATCGGTACCAAAACACTTTTTCTCCATTCCGCAGGCATCCTCTCACTTTCCAAGATTTCATTAAACAATCTGGTTAAAAACTCCACTGCCATTTCAGCTAAACACCTCCATGCTTCCACAGGTATGTCATCTGGGCCAACAGCCTTTCCATTCTTCATTCTCTTCATAGCTATCCTTACTTCCTCCTTGCTAATCCATTGTTCTTCATGATTCACTATCCCTACATCATCCAACCTTCTCTCCCTCTCATTCTCTTCATTCATCAACCCCTCAAAGTACTCTTTGCATCTCCTCAACACACTCTCCTTGCTTGTGAGTATGTTTCTTTCATTATCCTTTATCACTTTTACCTGCTGCACATCTTTCCTAGCTCGGTCCCTCTGTCTAGCCAATCGGTACAGGTCCTTTTCTCCCCCCTTAGTGTCCAACCTTTCATACAACTCTTCATATGCCTTATCCTTAGCCTTCACCACCTCTCTCTTTGTCATGCACCTCATCTCCTTATACTCATGTCTACTTTCTTCATCTCTCTGACAATCCCACTTCTTCTTTGCCAACCACTTTCTCTGTATACTCTCCTGTACTTCCTCATTCCACCACCATGTCTCCTTGTCATCCTTCCTCTGTCCAGATGTGATACCAAGCACCTTTCTAGCCGTCTCCCTTACTAGCTATGCTGTAGTTACCCAGCTATTTGGTAACTCTTCACTGCCACCCAGTGCCTGCCTTAACTCATCCCTGAACTCCACCTCACAATTACCCTTTTTCAATTTCCACCATTTGATCCTTGGTGCTGCCCTCACACTCCTCCTCCTCTTCTTGATAACCAATGTCATCCTACAAACCATAGTGAAGATAGTATATGGGTAACAATTGACGTGAAAGATTTGTTTAATGTTATTCCACATTCAGAGGGTGTGGAATTATTCTATGATTTTTTTGTGTAAGAATACCCAATATTCACATGACCAAATATTTACATTTAGGACCTTAATGGAGTTGGTCCTAGAAAATAATTTCATTCTGTTTGAAGGTCAACTTTTCAGACAAACTTCTGGTGTTGCCATGGGGGCAGTTTGTGCCATGTTTGCTAATATAGTGCTTACACAATCGGAGGTTACAAAGGTTTTTGTTACAGAACAATACAAGTTATGTCAGTTTTACAGCAAATACCTAGATGACATCCTTATTTTGTAGGGAGAGAGCCAGGATCAGTTGCAAGAATTTTTCAACTATTTGAATATCAGTACCAGTTTCTTACAATTTACTATGGAAACAAATTGTGAGTATATTAACTATTTGGATATTTGGATTGATAAAAATAGGCAGATGAAGAAATTTACGCCAACTATTTGCAGGAAACCAACTTACTCGAACACATTATTACACTTTGAAAGCTGTCACCCCATACACCAGAAAAAGTCTCTTGTCAAGGGACAGGGGGTCATACTTGCTAGGATGATAAGTGAGATTGACATGTTTTATCATGAAAGAGATGTGTTATGTAATATGCTGAGTAAAAGTGGGTATCCACATGAATTTTTAGAACCAATCCTACAAGTAGTCACTGAGAAAAGGGAAAAAGGACATTTTTTTTCCACCTTTGGGTTTAGGAGTGGGCATGGACCCACAACCTGAACCAGAAAACATCAATACTATTAGAAGTAGAACCACAAGGGATAATCAGTGTTCTTTTGGGAGGTCATGGATTTTGAATTATACTCCCCAGTTCTCTGAGCTAAGAGTTATATTGTATAAAAATTGTTTTTTACTGAAGAATGATGAACAAGTGGTGAGTAAAATATGAGAAAAACCCAACGTGGTATATAAGAAAAGTATTAGTATAAAAATATGTTAGAAAGTAAGAGGAGTGAAAAAAGTATCAACAGGGTGGATACACCAAGGAATGTGGCCATCGCTCTCAATGTAGGTTTATATTAGAGGGAGATAACGTTGAAATACCTGCCTATGGGGTAGTGCGATCTTGGGACAAGAGTAATTGTGGTACCAAAAATGTGGTCTATTTAGCCCTGTGCCTGGTTTGTGAAAGATATTGGGCAGGAGTCACGAAGGCTTGCACGGAGTCTAAGAGTAGTGTAAGACTCCATGCAGCCTTCACGATCCAGGAACAGCCCTAAACTCCGTGTAAGAGACCAGCTAAAACGTCTCTTACATGGAGTGGGCGTGGATATGCTAATCACCTCACTTGCAGCCCAAAGGCATGCAGATGAGGTAGATTAGCGATCCACGAAGCCCAAAGCAGCCCGTGTAAGAGCCGTTTTAGCTGCAGAAATGCACTCAGTTGACAAGTGAGTACATTTCTGCAAAAACCACAACGGAGGCATGTCAGCTCCAAATAAAGGGTGCATATGTGTCAGGCAGCATGCCAATGGCCAAATATGTGGCCATTGGCAAGGTACCCCGATGCAAATATGAGAAATAAATATATATTTTTTTTCGGCGATCGCTGGTGTTTAAACGCAGCGCAGCCCCGCGCAAACGGGCTGCGCTATATAAAACATAAAAATGAAGGTTATAAACCCACAAATGTGGGTTTTATGCAATACATGGATTTACAATGCAGGGACCAGCAGACCAAAAACAACATGGCCACCTTTTAGTGGTTGCTAAGAGGGGAAGCTGAGTCTAAGAGATGTAATTAGTAGGCAATCTGATGCAAATGAGTGTTAGGATACTGAATTCCACTGTCACATAGCAAATGAGCACATTCTGAGTAGTGTAAGAGTTACATAAGGGGGAGGAACAGAGTAGGAGATAGGTGACATCACAGGGGGGATTGGCAGAAAGAAATGCAGTTCTTTGGAGGTCAGTGTTAAATGACAGATGTCAGACACATATCATGGAAAGAGGAGTGCCACAACATAAGCATGGGAAAGTCAAGAAATGGAAGGTGTACACTGTTGCCTACACCAAAGTTTCTTGCTGGGCGTGCATGCGCATGTGTGCACACCATGAAGCACGAGTATGACAGTGTGCGAGCGTGTAAGGCAGAGTGAGCATGTGGGAGTATGTTGGCAGACTTGTAACACTGTTTGCGCTGGTGTGCGCGCGTTTTAACCCGAATAAGCAGATTCTGAACCGTGTAAGCCTGTGTGCGCATGTGTAAGCCACTGTGAGCGTGTTTCTGCTGGTATGCACGTGGCTTCCCCCTGAGGAAACAGAAAGTAAAAAGGAAGCAACAGAATTAGTAGGAAGCTAGCAGTGAATACTGCTGGAGCTAGCAGTTGAAAACAATTAGAAGAAGGCAATTACACAGGTAGAATAGTAGCTCAGCCAAGCACTTAAAACTCTGCAAACAGCAGTGCAAGATGTTTCTCTCAAGAGACACTGCAAGACAGGAGTAAGCTTATTAGAAGTGAAAACTGAAAAAGCTGAACTCAGAGCAGAAATGCTAGGGGCTGCCCTAGCTGTCATAAGGAGACATAGGCGACTTGCTGAGGGTGGTGACAATGCAGATGGTGCCAGACTACCCACAGTGAGGAGACGGAGAAGAATGTACAGGCCCAGGGTCACCTACCATGGGTTACATGAGCTGGAAATAGTAGAGCGCTATAGAGTGGACAGAGACCTACTGCAGCAAATTGTTGAGCTGTGCAGGCCATGCCTCACACACAGAACCAACAGAGGGGAAGCCATCCCAGTGGAAACCAAGGTATGTGTTGGCCTCAGAATACTAGCAACAGGTACCTTCCAGAGATCAACTGGTGATATGATGGGGATATCACAGGCATCAGCTTCCAGGGTACTGCACCAGTTCCTGGATGCCATGTCAGCACATGTCGGTGATCATGTATATTTCCCCAATGCCCGTGAGGTATTGGCCAGCAATATGCATCTCTTCCAGCAAATAGCGGAATACCCTGAGGTAGTGGGTGCAATAGACTGCACGCACATATGCATCAAAGCACCAGCCGCTGAGTGGGGTAGGGCCTACATTAACCGCAAGGGCTTCCCCTCCATCAACTGCCAGGTTGTGTGTGATGCCCAGGGCATAATAATGAATGTGTGTGCTGGCTGCCCTGGGAGCTACCATGATTCCCATATCTGGCATTTGACGCAGCTGTACCAGACATTTGCCAATGGGGACATCCCACATGGACACCTAGTAGGGGATGCAGGTTATGCACTGGAGCTGTGGCTGATGATACCCATCAGAAAAGCACACACACCTGAACAGGAACGCCATAATGAGGCACACGCACAAACACGTAATGTAATAGAGCATGTGTTTGGGCTGCTCAAGTCACGGTTCCGGTGTCTGGACACATCTGGTGGAGCCTTGCAGTACTCACCAACTACATGTACCCAAATTGTCATGGTATGTGCTATGCTACATAATATGATCTTGCGAAAACAGCTGCAGCAGGACCAGCATAGGGCCGGGCCAAACAGCCCCCCACCATTGCCAAGGCCATCACAGGCAGAGCGTGACTCAGAGGAGGAACAACCTCAGCCTGCCCCAGTAGGCAGAAGGAGGCATGCCCAGTATGCCCTGGCCTTGGCAAAGAGGCAACGCATAGCACATACACTGGCTCAGTAGGAACCCTGGGAATGATACCCCTCTCTGACTCACTCATATAATAACAGGGATGCCTAAAATGACATAACCTGCTCACAAACATGTACAGGGAGTGTAGTATGTGCATCCGACAGAGGCAGCCCTGCAGCACCACCTGAGGCATGAATGCCATGTGTTAAGCAATGTAACACCATGTAGTATATGCACACTTGAGGACCCTGACTAACATCCTACCCTCACCAAGCATGATGCCACAATATGACAATGAGATGATCAATTGCAATAATTGGCTGAAGTATTGCAGTTAGTCAAAGGGGATCCAATGTGTGCCAACCTGGGATGACATGCTGAGCATGACATGATGCTCCACCTGCTAGGACTGGCGTGCACCTATCAGTGCAGGCTGTATGAATACTGGCAAAGGCTGTTGTTACCCACAGCGTGCCCTGAATAGGTAAGGCTCAAAACACAAACCTACCTCCATAGGTATCACAAGGGATAAGAACCTAGATGTAATGCTACCCAATGCCAGAAGTCTAAACAGCAAGATGCATGCAGTCTAAACTCATCCAGTATGGAGAATGTTGATATCTGTGCTGTAACAGAAAACTGGGTCAAGGCTCACAACAGCACCCTAACACTACCAGGTTACACCTCATACTGTGCTGTACAGCTTCAAAACATGGAACAAGCTACAAAAGGAGGGTGACTAGCAATAATTGTCAAGGATAACCACACTCCCATGTTGATACCACAACAAGAAGCAGCATGGACTAGCCATGGTCAAGTAACAGTGGCTAAAACTGCCTCCCAGTTTATAGCCTGCTACAGACTACCATCCCAACACCAGGAACTGCACCTGGCCTATGTTGGAATACATGAAAATATCAATTCCTCCAAACTACATTATATTGGGTGACTGAAAATACCCAGACATAGACTGGGAGCATTATACTAGCTCCAACACTGTAGGACAAAAGTTCATAGAATCCATAAACCAAAATGACCAGGAACAACGTACCGCTCCCACAAGAGGGGTAAGCATACTGGATGTGATAATCAGCAACATGGGTACTGGATGGCAAGATGAGAAGTGTATCATTCACTGGTAAGACCAGACCATAGAGTAATCACACTGGATATACACATTCTGACCACAGTCCCTGGCCAGAAAACCACAGTGAAAAATATGTGTAAAGCAAAAGTTGCACTCCTCCAAACTGATGTGGAATCCATTAAAGGCCCTGTGCAGGTGCAAAATATGGGCCACACCTCAGAACCTGTTATACAGGCATTCCATGAACACTGCCAGGAATGCTTGGATTATGCAATCCTAAATTAAAACAAGACACAATGCCATACACGCAGGCATCTGGCATGGTGGACACCAGCCATTACCAAACCATGCAAGAGAATGAGGAAGCTACTACATGATAGAGCAAACATAAAAAGGGAAGTAATCACTGATCAGTAGTATGGCAATAAAATATGTCCACACATACAGTCCACTAAGGCCAGCTACAACAAGTTGAATCTGTGAATCTTGAGGCAATGTTACACCTGCCCCAAGTACACAGACAACCCTCAACTCCCCCCAAGAAATACAAATATATGTGAGAGATGCAACCATTTATCCAAACTGGAGGCTGAGCTCCCTCAACTCAGTACTCCCAAAACTAGTCAGGAGGAGAAGGTAACCACACACACCACAAACCCGGTCCCACATAGACCTATCACAACTGCAAACCAAAGACATAAACACAGAAAAATATTCCCGGAGGCCCGGATTACAAACACACCACACCAACAGAGGCCTCCAAAGCAGACACCCAATCAAACAACCTCCAAACATAGTACATGCAACACATAGTACACAAAGCTGGTGTGCCAAACACTCACAGGCCAGAAGGAGAAACAACATGCCTGATACAGTTGTAATAGGTGACTCCATAGTGAGACACGCTGCTGTCCCGCACACCAGACTGAACAAGGGAAAGGGTACAGTAAGCTGCCTGTAGGCTGCTACAATATGCCACATAACACAAGTATGCAGGTCACCCCAAAGCAAGTAGAAATATGATGCAGTCATAGTCCATGTTGGTGTGAATGACCTGAGATGTACCTCCCTGGACTACATGAAAAGAGACATAGATGAGCTCTCCAATTATGTAGTCCAGGCTGGTATGACACTGACCGTTTGCAGCATCCTACCCTCACCAAGAATGATGCCACAGTACAAACACAGAATGATCAGCTTTAACAAGTGGCACAATTACTGGTGTCATTCCAAGGGGATCCAATGTCTGTCTGCTTGGGATGTCATGCTTGACAAGCCATGCTGCTGTTCCAGGGATGATTTGCACCTGTTACCCCTGGGCATCTGGATATTGGATAAGGCTTTTGCCACCTCCATAGAGCCTTTTGTAGGAAAGGCTGAAAAGACTAACCCACCACCCTAGAAAACATAAGTGGAAAGAAACATAAGGGAAATGCTGACCAATGCCAGACGTGTAAACCTCAATATGCATGCTCCCGAGGCCCTCGCCAGTATGGAGAACATCGATGTCTGTGCAGTGACAGAAACCTGCTGCAAGCCTCCTGACAGCACACCAGCACTACCAGGTTATACCACATATCATGTGTTATGGCCCCAAAACCTGGAACAAAACATAAAAGGAGGGTGAGTATCCATCTTCAGCACAGACACCCATACGTCCAGGTAACTGATAATGCACAAGGCATTGGAGTCCACTCATGTGCAACTAACCGTAGGCAAGACTGCTGTACAGTCTGTAGCATGCTACAGACCACACTCTCACACACAGGAACCCCACCCAGCCATCCTGAAGACATTGGACAGTATGAATGTCCCACCAAATACCAAACAAGGTACTCAAAAATTACCACATAGGTGGTAAACCATTATGTATGGAAGGAGTAATCAGGGACCTAGGGACACAAGTGGACAGTAACCTGTTATGTGACACTCACATTGCCAATGTGGCTAGGAAGACTGTTTATATTGGACACCGTATCATGAAAGGATTCACATCTACATCAACAGAGGTCATTATGCCCCTATACTGTTCTCTTATCAGACCCATAATCTAGTACAATGCCTCATTTGGGATGTACCTTACCTGACACCTGCAGCAGTTATAAAGACCTCAAAAGTACCTCACCAAGAGGATAAAGGGTCTCAAATATATGTCATATGCTGCCTGGCTGTAGACACCCCAGCTGAATGCAGTCACATACTGCCTACACAGAGGCATTGTATGTCTGTTGTACAAGGCCATGTCCAACACAGGAGTAATGGACATGCTCCACCCCAGAAAACTCAAAGCCATCGGAGCTGTGAGAGTGAGAGATGTCAACCTCAACACATAATGAAATAGGATGTGCTGGAGGGACAGATACATAACCCAGAGGCTCCCCACACCCTGGAACAGAATCCCACTCCATGTTAGGCAGAGTCCCTCACTGACACTCTTCAACAGGAATCTTGCCAAGTGGATGGATGATTGTAGATGTACACTGGGGGTCTTCACTGTGTCACGTCCAGACAGAGGCACAGCAAAGTAAATCATAAATGGCCATAATATTCACATAGCAAGGGGTGGCGAAAGCCACACACACTCTGGCTAGGCTTACAAATGCCCTAGGGTGGATAGCCAAGTATGAACCTATGAACCTATCAAGATACAAATTGTACAGGACACTAAGGATAATCCCAAGGCTTCCTCAACTGATGGTAGGAACCATGTTGGGAATTCACAGATGTGCTCTGAATCACACAAATATTACAAACAACATACCAAACACACACACATATTGCCAACATACATCCTGACAGGTGCAGTGCAAACCCCGCCCCCCCCCCAGAATGCAAAATATCTATCCCAGCAGACTGCTGCCCCCCTGACATTATGTCAGCCTTACCACAGGATATGTACCCAAAGAGCAGTGTACAACAACAGTGGTCGTTCTCAACAAAGGTGTTGCCTGAATGGATACTGAAAACTACCACCCCAGAATCCTGAGAAGCTTGGTCTGCACAGCTATGGAAAGGATCAGCATGTACCGCAGACATAAAGATATTGGGGACCTACTGACAGCGGACCCTACCCAGTGTGCCTTTCTTAAGTGCAGATCCTGCCCCTAAACATGTTTGACTCATTTGAAACAGTCATTAAGGTCATTGATGAGGGCAATGTGGTCCACACAGCGTAGCTGGACCTTGCAAAGGCTTCCATACAATACCCTACGTGTTCATTATAGATATGCTCACCAGCTTAAATATAAACCCCTATGTCAGTAGAGGGGTTGCAAACCAGACCAAGGACAGAACTGACATGGTCAGATATGCTCCAGCCATGTCAGACTACAAACCAGATATAACTGGCATCCCACAAGGCTTGGTCCTGGGACCTCCCTCGTTTGGTATATATGTCCCATAGGTACAGGCCAACATGGAAGGACTGTGTCTGAACATGTTTGCAGAGGACTACAAACTGCCCACCATATCTGACCCTCCAGCTGACACAAGCATCCCACAAAAGGGCCACATAGAAACAGACACCTGGTGCCATAGCCATGTCAGCAAGCTAATTGCAGAAAAGTGTATAGTCAACCCCCGTGGATATACAGTAAGTGCCCACCAATTACCACATAGGTGTTAACCCATTACGTACTTAACATGTAATGAGAGACCTGGGGACACAAGGTGATAGATATCCTGCATTGGACAAACATGTGGCTGTAGTGTTTACAGAAACATACCATATACCCACCTAATCATGAAGGTTGTCAGATCTAGATAAGGGGAGGTCATTGTGGCTCTGCAGTCATCCTTCATCAGCATTACAATTGACTACAATAGCCCCTGTGGGATGTACCTCAGCAGACACCTCCATCAACTGTAAAGTCCCCAACAATACCTCACCAGGAGTTTCAAAGAGCTTGAACAGATGCCATGTGTTGCCTGATTAAACAAACTGCAGCTCCACACACTGCCATACTGCCCACCCAGAGGCAAGCTGTGCCTGATGTATAAAGCCATGTCCAAGCTGGAATCAATGAACATGCTGCACCTTGTACAATCTGAATGGCAGTGAGCTATGCACATGAGGGACCTGAACCCCAGCACTGACATACATAGGACAAGCTGTACTGCATGATCCATAACACAGAAGCCACCCCCACTCATGAGTAAACTCCCAGTACAGGTTATCCATAGAGTCACTCATTGATTCTCCTCAAGAGGAATCTTGATGAGTGGATGGGAGATGGTAGGTTTACCCTGGGTATCACTGTTATGTCACGGGTAGACAGAGGCACAGTATACTAACCATGACATATGTCATGGCAAACTCCACTTACAATGTGTGTCGAAGGACAAACACACTCTCCGACTAGCATTAGAAATGGCCTAGGGCACATCGCTAGTGTTTGCAAATGTACACCTATGTTGTGGAATACACTACCAATGTTGGACAAGCCTGATTTAAGTAGTTCATATCTGAACATAATGCAACATGGTCAGATGTGCACAACTGGCCCCTAACCAGGCTGTTGTACTCACTATGGAAATGTAAAGCAGTGATAGGACTAAAGCCCAGGATACTGTCCACCACAGTGAAAGTTCTGAACCAGTACACTATACGGTACTACAGTGTTAGGTCAGTATGAAAGGATGTTGACAACTGTATGCAAAGTATCCCATGCAAACCCGGCAGGCACAGTATAATTCCTGTTGTGTTCACACACAAAACAGTTGGACAGTAACTACACAACATGACACACAACACACAACCATAAACGGGAGATATTTGTTGAAGTTCACACTCATCCACAAATGTGGTGGGCTGCAGAGTTCAACATATGGAAAGCTCACACTGGGCATGCTCGCACACTTTGATAAATGAGACATATGTCAGACAGCATGCCATGGGAAGGCTGAACTGGGCATGCTCACACACTTAGGCCAAATCTCAGTTTAGCAGTTGGCCACACATATCTGGTATTTGTACGTGTTATTCCAGGAACCAACCACATTACAGCAATCTGCCCAGTGCACACAGTTAAATGACTACAGAGACATACGTGATATAGTGGATCCCTCCCATATGCAAACATCTTCCACAGATACACAAGTTGTTCATACAAACAGGGAATGCTATGGCAATAAAGACCTGCAAACAGTCTATCAGCAACAAATAATGTGAATCTGACAATTAAACATATGGGTGTAGAGGTCAACACTAGGCTGTTTGCCCTAGGAAATGACAGCTTAGCCAGAGTGTGCTTGGCGTCTGCCTCCCCAGTACAGTAGGCTACTGTGCCACTGTAAAGTAGGTCACATAAGGCACTGTGTGAGGCTAGTGTGCTGTGCCTCTGTCAAGCAGGGACACAGTGGAGATCCCAGGGTTTGAATTTGCTAAGCCACATCCATGTTGTTGGTGTGTGCTGGAAGAGGGCTGCTGAGGACCTCTAACAGTAAGTGGGCATCAATAACAGACTGAGGGAGCCTTATCTGCATTGTCTGGACAATTTCACTGTCAACACTGTGTCGTGATGATTATGAGGGATTGAAGTGTCATGCCGGTACTGTTCAGAGATGTCCTCCCTCTGTGGGCTACTGCTCTGCAATGTATTAGCTCACTCTGTCTGTTGGACAGCTCATATATGGCTGGTGTACACCTGACAGGTGTCCTGTTGTGGAGCAGTCATGAGTATATTTGGGATAGCATGATCAATGCAAACCTTCCACATGCTCATAGAATGCGATTGTCAAGGATTATGCAGAGTGGCCTGTATACTCCCCCAGCATTGGTCCTTTGAAATCTTCCACCCCAGTCTTCACAAGTGTAAAGTCTGCTTTTGATAAATACAGTTTGTTTGCAGTGACAACCTTGCCTGGGGGTGGGGATGGGATATGGATGTCCAGGGAAAGGTGGGTATGGTCAGATATCAACAATGGTGGTCTACCTCTGGTGTGGAACAGTGAGTACCCATGTTGCAGATGGTCAGGTGCAATATGTATTCCCCTTGTGGCTGTGGTGAGTGGTTCTGCCATAGCACATGGACTCACAAATTGTAGTGGCTGTATGGTAATGTTGTAGAGGCCTGAGTAGTTCCCACACACAATATGCCTGTACCTGACGTTAACAACTGGAATGGTGTATGTGAACACCTGCATATCTTGGCACTGTTCCCAGGGAAGCAAAGTGTGTGTCCTGGATGTGGGAGGGGTGGTCAGGACTGGTTGTGTGTTACAGGTCCTGTGGTCATGAAGCATGGTATAAAACATAACCTGCCTGTGCAATGTGCATATCTGACCCTGACATAGGTGGCTGCAAATGCATATATATGCTATCCCCCACCTGACAGGTAGTACTAGATGTACATACCTCTGTAGAAATAATGATGTCAGCACCCTATAAATACTGCAGGTGCAGAGCAGATGCCCAGTAATTCGGCTAGTGCGCTCTGCTAATGCGTCTCCCTCAAGTGTAATAATGTTGTTAGGTAGGGGTTTGAATCCTGCAAATGCTGTGTGTGGGTGGGTGAGCGGGGTTGGTGTGTGTGCAAGTCTGTGTGAGGGAAATGTCCCTTTTGGCAACTGGGAAAACACACTACAGGATGCACATTGCCCTTTCTAAACACTGATGATGTCAGCACCCTATAAGTACAGCAGGAGAAGCGCAACCTTCCAGTAACACGAATAGTGCACTCCGCTAATGCGTCCGTCTCGAGTGTCATAACATAGTTAAGTAGGGGTTTGAATCCTGCAAATGCTCAGTGTGTGTGGAGGGGTTTAGTGTGTGTGCAAGTCTGTATGAAAGGGATGTCCCTTTTGGCAACTAGGAGAACACACTACAGGATGCACGTTCTCCTTTCTAAACACTGATGATGTCAGCACCCTATAAGTACAGCAGGAGAAAGGAAACCTCCCAGTAACACGAATAGCGTGCTCTGCTAATGCATCCATCCCGAGTGTCATAACATAGTTAGGGCGGGGTTTGAATCCTGCAAATGCTCAGTGTGTGTGTGGAGAGGGTTAGTGTGTGTGCAAGTCTGTATGAAAGAAATGTCCCTTTTGGCAACTAGGAGAACACACTACAGGATGCACATTCCCCTTTCTAAACACTGATGATGTCAGCACCCTATAAGTACAGCAGGAGAAGGAAAACCTCCCAATAATGCAACTAGCGCGCTCAGCTAATGCGTTTGTCTCGAGTGTCATAATATAGCTAGGTAGAGATTTGAATCCTGCAAATGCTTAGTGTGTGTGCAAGTCTATATGAAAGAAATGTCCCTTTTGGCAACTAGGAGAACACACTACAGGATGCACATTCCTCTTTCTAAACACTGATGATGTCAGCACCCTATAAGTACAGCAGGAGAAGGGAAACCTCCCAGTAATGCGAATACCGCGCTCTGCTAATGCGTCCGTCTAGAGTGTCATAACATAGTTAGGTAGGGATTTGAGTCCTGCAAATGGCAAGTATGTGTGGGAGAGGGTGGAAGTAGTGTGTGTGCAATTACATGTGTGAGAGCACTGACCCTTTTGCCAACCAGTACAACACACCAGCTGCTGCATATTCCAATTTCTACACAGAGATGATGTCAGCACCCTACAAGTACAGCGGAAGAGGGCAAATCTCCCATTAATGCAAATAGCATGCTCTGCTACTGCGTCTCTCACTACTGTCATAGCACAGTTAGTTATGGCTTTGGATTCCAGACATGCCACATGTGTTTTTGTCACACAGAATGCCCATGTGTGTGGGTTGTTGTTCACAATAATGCATGACATCGATTAAACCAGTAATGGCAATGGACACAGATGAGGTATGTGTGTGCCAAATACACATATGTACCTGTGACTTTCAATAGTTACCATGTCTGACGCCTGCCACATGTGAATACATGGTATTTGCACTGGATAACATTATGACTGTGGTCTTCTGTGCGGGTGCTGCATGTGGTATGTGTATATACAGTGTGAGATGTAGATGGTATCAACCTAGCAGTGAGGGATACACATCTGGTCTGGGGCATATAGTCTACATGTTATTGATGAACAGCTGCTGCATGTTTTCACCTGTTGTGGGAGTGGTAACAAGTTGTTCTATAGCAATGCAGTGACTACATGCTAGGAATCTTTCAGCTAGAGTGTTGTAGCTACAGCAATTCATCAGCATTCAGTAATACGTCAGCATTCCTGGTGAGGGTATGATGCCAACCAAGGTCAGGGCCATACCAGCCTGTGCCACATGCTCAGAGAGCCCTTCCATGTTCCCTATCATGTAGTCCAGGGAGGTACATCACAGGTCAGCCGTAGTGGCATGGACAATGACTGAGTCATATCTGTCCATGCCTCTGACTGACCTGTATGCTTGTGTTATGTGGTGGACCATAGTGCCCCACGGGCATATCACTGTGACCTTCACCTTGTCCAGCCTGGTGAGCGTGACCTCACTGTACCGGACAATAAAGGTACCTAACACAACTGTAGCAGGTGTGTTGTCTAGCCGTACAGGCTGTGACTGTTTGGCACACAGGATTTGTGTGCTATGTGTTATGTGTGCTATGTTCTGGCATAACGTATGCCTGTGTCCCAGCTGCAGAGGTGTCTGCCGCTCAGGCAGGATGCTATTCTTAGGCTCCACGAATGGCCCAGTGTGTTCACGTGCTTGTATTGCTGTCAGTGTAGGTCTACATCAGACTGGTATTATAGTCACTGTAGTATTTCATGCCACCTGACAGGTTATGCCAGTACTGGCTTCAGAGTGCTTAGTCCCCAGTTTGACTATGTGGTTCCATCTCATACATGTGTTGTACGTCCATGTGTAGGGGAGAGGGTTGACTGTGTACATGTGGCAGCTGTGACATTGCCACATGACCCACATATTCCACAACTGTACCATAGAGGTGACTGACAACTGACCTTTGCACATGCTACCATAGTATTGTGATTGCCATGGTGATTAACAGCACATAGGGCCAATGGGGAACAAGGTACATAGGTTCATAGGTTCATAGGTTCATACTAGGCTATCTGCCCTAGGGCATTTATAAACCTAGCCAGAATGTGTTTGGCTTTCGCCATCCATTGTAAATTTATTTTGCTATGCCCTTTTTCGAGGTTAGTATACTGTGCCTCTGTCTAACAGTGACACAGAAGTGATACACGGGGTAAACCTATGATGTCCCATCCACTCATCAAGATTCCTCTTGAAGATAGTCAATGAGGGACTCTGCCTAACCTGGACTGGGATTTTATTCCAGAATGAAGGGAGACTCTGGGTTATGAATCTGTCCCTCCAGCATGTCCTATTTATTTCAGTGCTGAGGTTCAAGTCTCTTGAGCGTGTAGCTCGATGGGATTTGGATATTCTAAGGTGCAGCATGCCCATTAATTCTGGGTTGGACATGGCTTTATACGTCAGGCACAGATCACCTCTGAACAGGCGGTATGCCACTGAGTAGAGCTGGAGTTTCTTTAACCGGTCAGCATATGGCATCTGTTTGAGCCCTTTGATCCTCTTAGTGAGGTACTTTTGGGGTCTTTCCAGTTGTTGCAGGTGTCTGGTAAGGTACATCCCAACAGGGGCATTGTACTCAATTATGGGCCTGATGAGGGATGAGTAAAGAGGCACGATGTCCTCCCCTGATCTAGATGTGAATCCCTTCATGATGAGGTGGGCTATAAAAAATGTTTTTCTAACCACTTTGGCCACGTGGTTGTCAAATGAGAGATTGCTATCAACTTGGGTCCCCAGGTCCCTAATTACTTCTTCTGTACTTAATGGATTATCACCTATGTGGTACTTTGTGGGCACTTTGTTTTTGCCAAAGGGGATGACTATAGACTTTTTGGCATTCAGCTTGAGGCCATGGCTCTGGCACAAGTTGTCTGTTTCTATGAGGCCCTTTTGGAGGATGCTTGTGTCGGCTGGAGAGTCGATTATGGTGGCCAGTTTGCAGTCATCTGCGAATTTGGTCAGCCACAGTCCATCCATGTTGGCCTGTACCTCCGATAAATACATACTGAACAAGAGAGGTCCCAGGACTGAGCCTTGTAGGACACCACTTGTAACTGGTTTGGAGTCTGACATGTCTCCAGCAATTCTAGCCATGTGGGTTCTGTCCTTGAGCCAGTGTGCAATCCATCTAGTGACATAGGGGTTTATATTTAAGCTGGTGAGCTTCTCTAGAATGCCCGAGTGGGGTATTGTATCGAAGGCTTTTGCGAGGTCCAGGTAGGCTGTGTGGACCACCTTCCCCTTGTCAATGGCCTTGGTGACTGTTTCAAAGAAATCAACCAGGTTTGAGAGGCAGGATGTGCCCTTAACAAAGCCAAACTGGGTATGATCCAGTGTCTGTAGGTCCCCAATATCTTTATTTATGAGGTCCCTGATGATCCTTTCCATAGCTTTGCAGACCAAGCTAGTCAGGCTTATGGGGCGATAGTGTCCAGGATCCGGTTAGGCACCACCTTTATGTAGGGGGACCACTGTTGCTGTACGCCACTCTTTGGCCACATATCCTATAGTAAGGCTGGGATTGAACAGTAGTTTTATGTTTGGGTGTAGCTCTTCTTGGAGTTCATGTAGGACACAGCCCGGGACACTGTCTGATCCCATTGATGCAGTGTTTTTTGCTTCGGAGAGGGCGGCTCTTACCTGAGCATCTGAGATGTCAGGTGGGCAGCACTCTGCTGGGATAAATATTTGCCCTTTCGGTGTGGAGGGGGGGGAGAAGTTTGCGCTGAACTTGTCAGCTAGGATGTTGGCAATGTCTGTGGGTTTGGTGTTTCTTTTGACATTTTGGACTACCTCTGAGCATATCTGGGAATTACCACCCAGGTTCCTAACATAACTAAATAAAGCCTTGTGATTATCCTTAGTGTCCTGTGCAATTTTCTCTCGAAGCTGGCTTTAGACAATCTTATGAGTGCCCGTAGTTTTTGCTAATACTGATCAGTGATGCCTTCCCTTTTTGGGATTTTGCTGTATCATTTAGTAGCTTCCTCCTTCTATTGTATAGTTTGTTTATGGCTGGGGTCCACCAGACAGGACGTCTGCCTTTGGAGGATTGGGTCTTGGTTTTATTCGGGATCGCATTATCCATGCATTCCTGAAGGTGTCCATAGAATGCGTTTATAGAGGAATCTGCAGTCTGGTCCATATTTTCCACAGGCCCGGGGGCTTTGAAGGTTTCCACCTCAGTTTTGAGGAGTGTGAATTTGCTTTAGAGAAGTTGTTCACTGTGGTTTTCTGGGCAGGGGGTGGGGTCGGGATGTGAATATCCAGTGAGATTAGTTTATGGTCTGATCTTACCAGTGAGGGATACACTTCTGGTCTGGAGCATAGAGTCCCCATGTTGGTGATGATCAGGTCCAGTATGTTTTCCCCTCTTGTGGGAGTGGTAACAATTTGTTCCATAGCATTTGAGTTCATAAATTCTAGGAATCTTTGGGCTAGGGTGTTGGAGCTAGAGTCATGCTCCCAGTCTATGTTTGGGTAGTTGAAGTCGCCCAATATAATGGTGTTTGGAGAGACCTTCATATTTTCCACTGTTCTCAGGAAGGCCGAGTGCGGTTCTTGGGTTTGGGAGGGTGGTCTGTAGCAGGCTATAACCTGGAAGGCAGTTTTACCCATTGTTAGTTGCACATGGATAGTCTCTGATGTTTGATGCTTTGCCACCAACCTGGAGGTGTGGGTATCTTTGATGAATATCAATACTCCCCCTCCTTTTGTGGTTCAGTCCAAGTTTTGGGGCTGAAAAGCATGGTATGAGGTATAACCTGGTAGTGCTGGGGTGCTCTCAGTAGCCCTGAACCCGGTATCTGTTACTGCACAGATATCGATGTTCTCCATGCTAAGGAGAGTTTCGAGTGCATGCATCTTGAGGTTTAGACTTCTGGCATTGAGTAGCATTACTCTTAGTTTCTTATCCCTTGTGATACCTATGGAGGTGGGTTTGTCATTTGAGCCTTGCCTAACAAAGGCACTATGGGGGTAGCAAGAGCCTTTGCCAATATCCAAAAGCCCAGGGGTGACAGGTGCAGGCTGTCCCTAGCGAAGCAGGTGGTTTAACAGAAGATGAGTATGTGAGGGTGTAGTGCCTGTGATTAGTTAGCAGTGGCATATATGACTGCTCACGTGGACAAATGCCAGGTAAGTCATATGCAATGTGTCACAGGCAACGTACATGTGAACAGGACAAACAGTGACGTTCTGTCAAGTGAGACATGGACATACATATAGTAAGCTATGCAGATGTCACTTGGAGTCCACAGAAGCTCTGTAACTATGCATTGCAGGTGGGATCAGTATTCCAGGGTAACTGCAAGCAAACATGCATGCAAACAAAGCTACAGTAAGCAGGGCTGCATGTAGTCCATTGTACAACAAACAAGCTGTGCCACTTCCAGTAGGTAACACTGCAAATATGCAGGCACTATGCACATGTACATGGAAATACACAGGTCAGATGGCTAGGGTCCAGTCTCAGCACACACAGGTGTACAGACCATGTACCATCAGGATGTACAATAACTGGATGGAAACCCATGTGCTCATATCTGCAGTAATACACATGTCAAATAACAGACACTGAGCCTTCACTCAGTGGTTCCATACTTAGTAGGATATATGCTACCTGGCCTGCCACCACAGTATCCCTGACATGTATGGGGACTCTCCCTCCTGTGACAGTTAGTTTTGTGTGTTGGGGCTGTCTAGCATGGTATGAGATGTGAGCTTGCAGTGCTAGGGTGCTCCTGTGTGTCCTGTACCAGTCGTGTAGTATTGCACACATATCAACATCCTCAAACATCCGCATTGCAGAGTCCAGTGTGGGCAACATGCCACTTGCAGTTTACATGTCCATCATTGCGTATTAATACTTTCATTACCTTATCCCCTTTGCTACTTATGTATGTAGCCTTCTGTTGACATCCTTACCACCAGTATGCCAACATGTGCAGATGATACACTATGGTACTTACCATGGGTGTAGACAACAGTACATGACAATCATACCCTTACTGCATCAGGCATGCTGTGATATACCCACAATTATATCGGCACACAGTACTGTTAACAACATGATACTATTACTACACATCTATGTAGTCACCCTGTGCATCAACAACATGTTAACCTGTACCTGCACTGATGTTACAGATTGCAGGAGGTGGCACAGTTTCATCATATGCACAGGGTATGAACTTGGTATGCCTGAGACAGCCACCAATACCACCAATTGGCATGTATGTGTATGTGTGTTGGTGAGGGACAGCAGTACAAGGTGGGGCAATGTTGATGCAGTGTGTGCATGTATGCGGTAGCCCTAGGTGTTGTCAATTCGCATGTGTGTATGGATGCACACAGTTCCACCTCATGGCTGCCATATACTGGTGTTTGTGGACAGCCACAGACTGTACCTGCCAGGTCATACAGATCAGTGTCTCTGGCCACGGACACGGTACCTGTGCCTTGCAGGGGTGCTACGGACCGTATCTGGTACCATCCCAGACTGGGTACTGTCATCAGAAGCAGGTGTTCATTGACTGGACACAGATCCCTGTCGGGCCTGGCCAGAGCCACGTGCACGGGGTCTCCTGGGGCGGTCTGATGACAGCACAGACCCAGCATTGCTGGGGCTGCTGCTGGCACTATGGGGGCGACCGCGGCCCTGTTGTCATCCGCGATGACTGCCAGCTGCTGCTGTTGCTGGGATATACCCACGTCGATGCCTCAACCATTCACCATCGCCCTGGCTCATGGACATGTAGTTGTGGAACCGGTCTAATATGTCCCCACAACGTCTGTCTATGACATCAGTGAAATTACGGATGGCAGCCGCAATGTCACGCATACTGTCAGTCATGGCTGTGCGACATGCTGTCAGCTCCCTCAGACCTGTCTGGCGTACCGTTCCATACGTGATTGTGCCTGCATGACAGCCCGAAACATAGCTGAGGTTGTAAGACCTCTGTTGGCACATCTAACAGGGGCAGTACACCCACGGATGCTCCCACGAAACCCCTGGACATCTGTCTGTGTGGTACCATCTCAGGGCCATGCCCATGGCTGCTGTGTGGGAACGCATGTGCCACAGATACCACATTACCCTGGTCAATGCCCACTGTATGTTGTCCATCACCTAGGGACATTGGTGACAAAGGGTGTATTGGCAGGATAACTGTGCACATTGATGGGGTTGACAGCTGTTTACTGTCAATTGGCTGACCAATGACGGACCCTGGCATACCTTCCTGTGCCATTACACAGATGTCATCATTATCAGTACCCATGGCACCTGATTCAGGTTCCCTGCTGCATGACACCAGAGCAGCACCAGACCCTGTGGGAGGGAAACAGGAAACACAGTTTACAATGTCTACACAATATTACCAGTGATGCACACATCTACACATGCACAGGTCCACACATGCACACGTGCACAGGTGCACACATGCACACATGCACACGTGCACACATGCACAGGTGCACACATGCACACGTGCACGTGCACACATGCACAGGTGCACATGCACAGGTGCATGCATGCACACAAGCACCACATGCACAGGTGCACACATGCACACATGCACAGGTGCACACATGCACACACGCACACATGCACAGGTGCACACATGCAACACATGCACACATGCACACATGCACACATGCACACATGCACACATGCACAGGTGCACACATGCACACATGCACACATGCACATGTACACATGCACACAGTTGCACACAGTTGCACACAGTTGTACACTACTCAGTATGCGAGATATCAACACAGACACACCTGCATGCATACACAGCGCACTACTTATTGAGCCTAATATTACTATTACTATCAAGACTATTAAAGGTATTGTTAATACACACTCACGAGCATGGATAGGCTGCATTGCTGTTAAACCGGTGGAACCTGCAGAAGTGAGGAAACTAATGTCAGTGGGCACAACTGTGCCATTGTTACTGAGTATGATACAGGTCAGTAGTACAACAGTCGCCTTTCACAGGTCAGCTGCTGATATTGAGGATATCACACTTGCACATTAAATACTATGATGACAGCTACAAACCAAGGACACACCTCACACATGCATTAACTACCAGTGTACACAACAGTCAACGATACATATGGCATATTACCTGTACGCTCATAGTCTTGCTGCTGCGTGGCTCCAGCCTCCATCATAATGCATGTCTGCTGCTGTTGTTGTTGTTGTTGGCGGACAGGAGCCACTACACTCATGAGTAGTCCCTCCAGTCTGGTGAGTGGGGGATGTGTAGCCATCCCACCACCTGTGGCTACCTGTTGCCTGTGGATATCCGACGCACGCTGATGGACATTTCTGATTAAATCACTGCAGTGATGTCGTACCTGCTCATATGTCCTATTATGCATGCCTATGTCATTTACCCGACGGACCAGGTCTTGCCACAGTGCAGCCCTCTCCTGCTGATTCTGGCTGGTGCGGGAAAAGAGTATTGCATAATCCCACACCGGGCTCTGGTGTATCTCCTCATCCTCAGCTGCGGAGTAAGCTGGATTTCGTGGGTGAGCCATGTTCCTGAAAAAGGAAATAACATGATATCAGCAATATATGTTAGCAGAATTTGGCACACATACTACGCATGCTACTCGACTGTTATGATAAGACATATCTCACATATATAGCATCTGTCTGTCTATTGGTGGATACACATGTAAATGGCCAGGTTCTCAGTGCTCAGCCAGCAACTGTGCAACAGTACCTGGCATACTCCATATGACATACTACCAAACTCCAGCAGTCAGAACACTGATTCAGGTCCAGCGCACCTCCTCACTCTGGGGGTTTGTATCTAGGTACTGTATGGGCTACATCATCAACTACTGTGAGCTGACCACAAACTAATTGTCCTGGATATACATATCCCACCTCCACCACCAGCACAAACGACTATAGTGAATAACATTGCAAATGCAAACTTTACACTTTGTAACAGTGACATGGTATCCTTTCAGCCCACTGGGCCAGTGGAAGACACAACCCACAATGCTGACCCCTTCACAAATGATTTCTATGGACATCTCCGAGAATGCATGGATCATGCAATCCCATATATGACCAAGACACTCTCCACAAAGAGACAGCATCCTGTCTGGTGGACCCCAGCCATAGACAGATTGTATTACAAAAGATGGAAGCTACTGCAAGACAGAGCATAATTCCATAAAGGGAAGGCATGTCTGAGCAGCACTAGTAAGGATCTATTTTCCCTCATACAAACATCCATGGGCAACTTTGAGAGGGAGATCAACAGGGACACTACAGATAACCACAAGGCCTTCTTCAGTTATGTTAGCAACCTGGTCAGAATCCCTCCACTATGCTCATAGTTAGTACACAACAACAAATAATTCACTGAACCCAGATATTGGCAACATTGTGGCAGACAGGTTCAGTGCAGGTTTCACCCCTCCCTCTCCCCCAAAATAAGACATAGTTATCCCAGCTGACTGTAACCTCCCTGTCATCACAGATATCCAGGTGAGAGCCGCCCTCAGGAAAGCAGAATACACAACATGAAAGGGACCTGATGGTATCTCCGGTTGCATGCTACATGAACTCCGAGAGGAGCTAAACACACATATAGAAGTGTTATGTAACACTAGCCTGACAACAGGATATGTACCTGTACACTGGCGCACAGCAGCAGTGGTTCCACTCCACAAAGGGGGCACCTCTACATACCAATACAATACAACACAATACAATACATTACAATACAATACTATACAATATGCTATTGCCCCTGGGACTACAGCAGCATACTGTTCTGCTACCCTGACCATTTTGACACATATGGTGCGATGGTACCTGCTGCTGTCAAACAGTTACACAGGGTGACTCATATGGCATATTACCTATCTGACTAACATTCAGCAGGGGTATGTGTGACATGTACTCATGGGGAGTCTTGCTTCTTAATACTGTGTGGTTTATTGCAGGGTATGTCTTATCTGTGGGTAGGAACCTTTATCTCCACATGTGCTCTCTATTGCAGTGGCACGGACGACACACAGCAGTCATTTAGGTTGTGGATGGTGTGAGGTGTTACTATGGTTGTTGGACATCTGTCATGGGTGTGACTTAAGTATGTAAATCCAGGAGAGGTAACCTCTATGTGGGTAGTATATGTGTACTCTGTGGTGTTGTCAGTCACTGTGCATTGGTAATGTGTTTGAGTGCATTGTCACAGTGTTGTACATGTCACTGTGTCCTTCTCCATATCTGTAGCTGTCATGTGAGGTACATACCATGGCAGCTATTATGTGGTGTGGAGGGGTACACTGACCTACATGTCCATAGCTGAGACACCATGTCTGCTGACACATACCATGTGCAGGTATTCCAGGAATAGTGTGCCACTGTGAATATCATTGGGGGGACTATTGTACACATTTATGACCCTGTTCATCCCTGACACATGCAGTGGTGGGCAGCCAATCACATATCTGGTGGTTACTGGTGTAGGTGATTTGAAATGGGGTATGGTATTCCAGTTTTGATACTGGTGTTCACTCCATGCCTTTGTCACCAGGCACCTGTTGCATTACATCTGTACACATGTGCCTCACTCAGAATATATATAATCTCTCTCTCTCTCTCTCTATATATATATATATATATATATATATATATATATATATATATATATATATATATATATATATATATATATATATATATATATATATATAGATATATATAGATATATCTATATGTATATATATATATATATATATATATATATATATATATATGTCTGTATACATATACACATATATATTGATGTACATATATTGCTATAGATATGGAGGGGGGGTGTTACAGAGAGGGGGTGAGAGTGACAGAGGGGGTGGGACAGGGGGTGTTGAGGTCGTCATGTACAGTCATACCTGTAGATAGTCAGATCTGTCTGTCTATGTATATGTATCTACATATATCTAGATCTGTATGTGTGTATTACATATATATGTTTGTACATATTCTATCTATCTACATCTGTCTATGTATTCCTACATCTCTCTATGTATGTATACATATATGCATATTATATATATATATATATATATATATATATATATATATATATATATATATATATATATATATATACATACATACATATTTTGACATACATACGTATCCATATGATAGATAGGTATATCAACATGTTTGTTTACCATACTGTATACACACACTAACATACTGCTAAACATACATAACTGTGAAACCTACTTTGTACATTGCACTACAACCTACATTCAACCTACATTGATATGTGCACATAGATGCTCTCACATACAAATGTATGTACAGCCTTCACTGATAGTTGCTGTATGTCCCCTGCCCTTTGTACATCTTCATATACATATGGATACAGACCAACGACACATATGGAGGGTTCACAGTATGTAGACTTTTATAGTATTACTTTACATTATCTGTGTTTGTCACAGCTGCGTGTGTTGCCATCTGGTTTTGTGTCCTGCTGCTCCACTTGCCAGTTGTCAGCTTTCAGGTGGCTGTTGCTGAACAGTTTTGTTTGTGTATGTTTAATTTTGTTTTTCTCTGTCTCTGTCTCTGTCTCTCTCTCTCTCTGTCTCTCACTTCCTCCTCAGGGTGCAATGAAAGTATTGCATGTGTGGACTGGAAGTACAGCATGCTTTTGTAGGTATCTGCATATGTCCATGTGATGGCCTCTGCACCAATTGTTAGCCAGCATTTGCTAATTGCATGCAGCCAGTTGTGTACTGATTGCAGTTCTCACTGTGATTTCAGAACAGTGCTATAAAAAGGTATGTGAGATAGGCGTAGCCCTTTCAGATTTTAAGGGCAGGGACCATGCTGGTATGCTGTGGACACTGTTCTGTGAGTGTAAAGGTTGGTATCTCTCTCATATTTCCGGCTGTGTTGTAGATTAACATTTCACCATTCATTTCTCCAGTTTCCTGTACTAACTGTGTATGTACACTGACACCTACGACTACTACTACTGTTAATGTGTGTGTGTGTGCTTTCCTGTGGGACATGTGGTGTAACTGGTGTATAGCAGTGGCTCTTGCACTTTGTTGCTATGGCTTCAATATTTGCCCTTTACAGTCACTACTTGTATGCCTGCTAGGTGTCCTGACTGTAGTGTGCTGCTGTGGCTTTCCTATTTTCCATGTACATTCACACCTTGGAATGCTTGCTATATCTGCTAGGGTGTTACAGCATGCAGTGTGGCCTGGCCATGGTGTGGGCCTTGACATCTATTAGGGTATTTGAGTATGCTGCTGAGCAGGCCCCAGAGACTCTCAGGTGCATCTGTTATCTGCCTCATGGAATGGCACATATCAGTGGGGTACACCCATTAAATTGTCTGGTATGCTGCAGTTGTGACTGTGGGATAGCATGAGCATATGTATTACTACACTTTTTCTGCTGTGCAAGTGGTGCATACTTTCAGGACTTCATAGTTACCATTCCATGTGTTGTAACACCTTTCTGCCTACTGTTTGTACATTTCACATGGAGTCTGTGGGGCATCCCTGTAACTCAGTCACTGTTGCTATGTCTAGGCTCTTAACTATTCAAATATGGTTGTGTCAGACCTCTCATGTGTACAAATATTTGCAGGTTGTCCACATTTCTGCCTCATATTTTGGTCAATATCTCATGCACAGCTTTTTCTGGCAAATCACTCTGGGCTCAAGTCAGAATATAGTGGCAAACATTTAAGTTTCAGACTTCATACCCTTCCAAACATCCCACAAAATGCAGAACCTGTTACTCTCTGAACTGTCTACGTTTGTTGTAACATTATTTGTAATATGTCCCTGGTTTTGGCCCTTTGCTCCACATATTTTATTACTTGGTCCAGATGTGTTCCTGTAACAGGTTGTGGGGTATGGGCAGTGATTATCCTGCTGTGAGTATGTGTGTGGCTTGCAAGGTGCTACAGTGACATTATTACCTACTAGCTACCAACTAGCATGGCTGTTTTTGTTCACACACTACTATCATAGAAATCCACTAGATTTGATAGTAAATATACATGACATGCTTTGTGTAATACACATCCTATATTCCCCTTTACATTCATTCCTACTATTACATGATATATTTATTGTAGCACAATGTTCTCATATAACAGTCATGGCTTAGTGGTAAGTCATGCAGACTAGTGTTTCCTGGGTTCGGGACTGACAGTGGGATTTTATTTTGCTTTTGAACTGACTACGGGACCTGTCAATCAGAGTGACTAAGGCACTTTTAAGCAGTTGTATCCTGGTTAGCGCTGGTTTGCGTGGAGCTCCCACATGCACACTGGCATTCAGCTCAGCGCACACCCGCTTACAACCGCTTAAAAGTGCTTACTCTTGCGCACAACCACACTATTTTCTTTGAAAGAAATGAAAATGGGGAGACAGGAAAGTGGTGAAAAAGGGGTCACAAAGAGGGTAAGACAGTAGGGAAACAAGCTTGGGTTTTGCAGGAGGGATGTAGGTAAGGCCCATAGCTGCCCATTTCTTCATCCTGAACAGCTGTGCATATGTATGTAATTTGGTGTGACATTTGAAACCTTCCACCCCTGAGAGAGGTGTCAGGACAACAATAATACTTGTACAGCCAATTGTAATTGATAGTTTCCATGTCCAGCAGACATGTGTGCGGAATGGGCAGCTATGTATGGGGCGTAATTTTTTTGTGGGTACAGAGGGCCCTTTTTTTTTTTTTTGTTTTTCAGGTGAGAGTGGTATGTCAGGTGAAGGAAGTCGGTATAGCTGGGGAGGTAGGTTGGGTAGGTCAACAGACAAGACAAACAAGACGCATACAGGGGCGGTGTATGCCACGTGTGGGGGGGGTTACACAATTGACGGGGATGGATGTTTGGATATCCAGAGCCCATGAGCCCACAGATGGCATCAGTGGAACTGATATCCCCACCCATGGGCAGTTGCCACTGTTCCTTCACTGCCCAGGATGGGGCTGTGCTGGAGACTGTGTAGCCAAGGCAACAGGCATGCCCCTAAGTTGTGCCACCTGTGCCTCAAGCTGGTGTAGGGGCCCAAGAACAGAGTCCCGGATCTCCCTACGCACCACAGTCCGGACGCTACAGAGGGTGAGTGGTGGTTCTCCTCCGGCCACGCTTGCAGAGGAGGGACGGGCCCCATCCCCTGCAGCGCTTCCACCCACAGGTGGTACAGGGCCACCGGAGGAGGGTCCAGACTGGGCACTAGTGCCAGGTGCACTCGCCAGCTGAGGTGGGAGAGGTGGGTCCGCTGGAACCCGCCTTCCCTGTCGTCCTATGTTTTGCATTATGTCATGACAGTTTGGGTTAGTAACATACAATACCATTCGCAATTAGTTGTAACAGCATGCATTAGTATTCCCATTAACCAAACACCCAGATATTCACACCATTGAACAGCGAGCATAACACATGCATAATTTGAACAGCAATACACAGTCCAACAACATGCAGGGTTGATTGATGGCAACAGGCCATCAGGTTTGGATGTATGAACAGGGCAGATGCATCAACGCACATGCAAATATTTATGACCCAACAGGACAAATGTCCAGGGGTGTTAATTGTGATTGCACATACCAATTTCACGTGGAATGGATTATATGTGGTTACAGGGTGGGGTGAAGAAAATATTATTAACACCTTCGAATACCAATACATATGCTGTACATTTCTAATAGCTGCAGATATATACACACTACTGTTCTAACTACAGTTTCCTATATGATAACTACTTCAATTTGGTGATAGGACTGTTACTGTTACATCAATATACATTTTATTGTTATTCATACGCATTCATATCTGGCTTTGTTCAGCTACATCATCCTGCTACATTTGCTTTATATAGCTATAGACAACTGTGGATGTTTGATATTTCAGAAAATCATACTATCTGCATATTGCAGACTGAGAGCAACATATCCAGATTTTGGGATACACATTCCAGCTGCAGCAACACTTTGAACACATTTCGCAGTTTGGTTCTACTTGTCACATTCATTTCATTCTGTACTGACTGCAGTATACTTTATTCAGGGGTTATTACTACTTTATTGGTGGATTCATAACTCTTTCTCATACTCTCTCACTTGTTTTCATTTTACTATTCAGGATGGTACTTACTTCTAGGCTTTATTGACATGTTTTACCTGTAGTTATTACAATCCTTTCCAGCAGTCTCACTTCTGTCATGTTTCAGTATTTCAACAGGGATATATTTCACACATGTGATTTGCTCATCTTCTGCAGCTGTACTTTTCAGCCTGCTGCAGGTTGTGTACTATTATATTACAGGTGGGGCATCTTTATTTCAGACTTTATTTCAGACATTTTCATTTTTCTGTTTGGATTACAGACTGCAACACACTTTTGTAATCAATCAATACTTGCAAACACTCTTACACTGTTACTTGCACATTTTATTACTTAGTGACTACACTGCACTCTTTTGCTAACTGTCATACTTTTATATTTTTTTACAGTTACTGGGAGTGGATTACTGACCTGCCTGGTGGCACAACCGCACCAGCCTATCGCCATAGGCTCTGCGGTTCGCAGAACAGACACCTGCAGCTGTAATATAAATGAAGTAATATTGGAATACACATCTCCATAATATCAGCTAGTTTAATTTCTTACATACATAATTAAATGTAACTTACTCAGTAGTGGGGCATTGGGCATTTGCCGGGCCTCCTGGATCCAAATGTTCAATTGGTCCTGCTTCCATCTCTTCAGGTCCGCATGGTGGTGACGGACCTGCAAACCAGTCCTTGGAATCCCTGTGGCACTGGTGAGATCTTGAGCCAACTGGTCCCATGCCTCAGCCCTATATGCTCCCCACAGGACCTGGCCCTGCATGAGTTGGGCCTCATGATTGTGGACTAGAAGCCAGACCATGTATCTGGACTCCTCAACGCCCCACCTCTGTGCTCGAAAGCAACTACCCTCACCTACTCCTGACATTCTGGCTGCAAGTTAGTTCTACAATCGTTTATGCTGTGTATTCCCGCCTATGAGGCTTATATATGCCGTTTTTCCCGCACTTATCTGTGATTGGCCATTTTGGAATTGTATCAACTTCACAAAACCTGCATTGTCATGCTCCACTTTCTATTCATTCTTATATATTTGCTATTACTGCATTTCTAAATACAGCTGTCATGGCTTAGTGGTTCAGTACCTTGACTATGGTGCATGGTATCCTGGGTTTGAACCTGGCCACTGCTTTTTATATTTTATGACTGTCTAGACAGGCTAGGGGGTGTGTCTGTGTAAAGGCAGTTTTGTTACAGCTTGCTCAACGTTGTTCGTCGGTTAGCTTGTTAGCGCGGTGCACAGCTCCGTGCAAACGGGTTACGCTGGTTTACGCCTCATTTGGCTGTCAGCACGCATATTCCGCTCAGCTCAGCTAGGGGCACACAGTTTCAGTGTGTTAAACCACTGCTCACCTATGGGCACTCATTTTACACCTGTTAAACCACTGCTCACCTTGTTAAACTGTAGCTCAGCTATAGGCACATCTGGTATTTTTTATTATTTTGTTATCTCACATTTCTTCAAAATAAATGGCCTATTTCATTACATTTTACATAAAATATAATTGTATATGTGTACATGTTTGTCAGGGACTTGTTTCGTGCTTATTTTACTAAAAATAAAAATTGATGTTGTGGGGGCTCGAACCATGACTGCCTGCTCTTCAGCCAACATCTCTACCGCTATGCTATTGCTTCTTGGCTTACTTTGCATATTTAGTTCTTATATGCTTTTCCACTGACTGCTAACTGTGGCTAAGCTACGGGCACGCCCGCGCAAACGAGCGCACTCATGGGCAGACATCTTTACGATTTAAAAAAATATATATAACATGTTCATTTATATATTTTATGTTCATAATCTGTGGGGGCATGTGTTGTGTTGTGTTTATTCACATTTCCATGGAGTCTGTCGTAGGTGTTTACTTTGGGCACTTTTACTCTTCTGGGGGTTTGTCCGCTTGCAGGGCTCGGCCTACGGACACGCCCCCTACTGTCTTCCACGGACCGTGTTAGCCTTAGGTGTGATTCAGCATACCCTCATGCATATGCATGACATGCTGACGTCACACCGTTTAACTGCAGCCTCCGTGTAAGCCTTGTATCTCTTACACAGAGGCTTGGTGAATCCTGCCCATTATGTGGGGAAAACTAAAAACGCTTTCAGGACACGCATCTACCAGCACACCTATGATATAGGGAGATGTAACAATAAAAATGCTTTGGCAAAACATCTCATTCAGTTTCCTGAACATAATTTTAAATTTCATGTACTAGAACATGTAGTTTTGGATGATAGAGGGGGACCCAGTGACACCTTTTTAGAGTATAAATAATTGCTGTGGCAATTGAGGGTCAATGCGGTGAACCCCCCAGGTTTAAATGAAGTTATATTGTTAGTTTTTTTAAACTCAAATCAGAGTTTTATTTCTAATTTTATGTTAGATATTTTAGGGTTACTATAGCATAGTTTTATTATATATTTAGGACACAATGGATGTTTTTTATATATATGAATATATATGTATTATAATAGAAGCATAGGAAGTTGTGTTACATGATATACTGTTTCACATGTGTATATTTTTATTATGAGTGTTGGCACTTTAAAAACTAATGGCAACTTTTCTAATTAATTAATTAAGGTTAGCGTGGGGTTTTATATATATATATATATATATATATATATATATATATATATATATATGAGTCTTTTTTTACTGCATTTATTTTGAAGAAGTCATAGTTCACAACTGACGAAAGCGCTAAATAAATTGTTGATTCCAGCTCGTGGTGGTCCTGTGCCTTTGTGAATTTTTGGTAATTGGAGTTTGGCAGTTTCTTTAGTAGAGATGATAATGTTTCTGGCTATTCTGATGATGCAGAGTCTATTAATGATGGTTAATCTTCCCTACAAAGGCCCACTGCTGTCCATCAGACTACATGTGGGAGTG
Organism: Protopterus annectens; assembly: GCF_019279795.1. Taxonomy (NCBI): domain Eukaryota; kingdom Metazoa; phylum Chordata; order Ceratodontiformes; family Protopteridae; genus Protopterus; species Protopterus annectens. The sequence continues at coordinate 286,904,600 of NC_056725.1, forward strand.
TAGGGTGCCCTCCTACTATTACAAGAAAATAAATATTCACAGCAATGTCATGACTCTGATCTGCAAGCATTTTCCCATGCCACTGATCATGTGCCACACCAAATGCATGTGTTACATGTCAGAAATGAAGAGATCATGGCACCATTTTCTCTGTAGCATGACAGTGTGGCATATGTTGTATTCTCTATTGAAAGCCTTGTTATGGTGGTGCTAGAGCTGTGCCATAGTAAAAACAGTTGTTACATGCCCCAACTGAACTCAGCATGATACCTCCAGTGGGGAGAGGCAGACCCACTCTCATTAGACCCGCACATGGCCCACAGACATCAATGTGGTCACTCAGCAATGAGCCCAGCAATCATGTCCAGTCAGACACATCACAGTAGTGATTCAACCCACACTGTGTCCACAGTGCTCGTGTCAACACATCCTTTTCCCAGTACAGCAACATGGATCATGTGTTTCCAGACTTGGCAGGTGCAGCCAAGACAACATTGTGATCCATCAGCTTGGGTGCTCTAGACTGTGTGAGTGTAACAATGGCAGTTGATCCAGTTTTTATCTTCTTGTGTCTGTCTTACTCTATGGCCATGATGACCACAGTGCTGTCCACTGACTAATCTATCTGTAGGTGGTTTTTCAAATGTCTGATGCTACAAGGTTTTTCTCATAATTTTTTCTGACCTAGGTGACTACTAGCTGCAACTTCTAATATGTAATACTTATTTTTCATTGGTACTTGTTAGTACAGATATTGATGACAGTAATGCTATGTTTACATCTCTTGCTAATTACATATAGCACATTTTACATATAGCACAGTTAACAGCATGTTATCTTTGTCATCCAGCATTAATTGCTACATTGCACATTTCATTGCTGTCTACCTTTCCTGCATGTACAAATATGCTTTTTCATGCATACAAGTGCTACTTATGGCATTTTAATATGGTACATGTCTCACCCTCGGCACTTACTGCACTTGTATGGACCTGTTCCCATTTTCAATCCCCACATGTGCCTTCTGAATTCACTCATTCCACGCACATATATTTACCTATGCTGCCGTATCTCCAAAACTGATACATATTCCATGTCTGTTGTATAGTCAATGACATTGATGCTCTACATGTTTGAACATACTCTTAACTCTGAGACATGCTTGCAGCAATAACCTGAGCATTGAAGCATTGCCATCTGTGTGACATTTCATGTCAGGCATGGGATGTGAGGCTTGTTTATGCTTATATTCTCTTTGGACGGTCTTTTGATGTTTATAAAAAATCATGCTTCTGTATTCTGTTTACTATGTTGTATTACATTGTTACACATCAAACAATGCTATGTGTGATACATCAGTGTTAGTGTACTTCCCCTGCTTTTTGGTTTTGTTTGTGCATTGGCCTAACTTTCTTGTGGTACTGGCTATTTTATGACTACATTCCCATGCTAGTTATGTGCATGATGATATCCTACCTACCCAGCAAAACCTTCTGATGTGCATAGCTCCTGCATCTACACATGCATGTGTAGTCCTCTTTCGTGATGCACCTTGCAGAAAGACTTACTGTGGTGATGTTTCCTCTCTATATATCCAGATGTGTTCCTTGTTGAGTGTTGTGTATATGTTCTTACTGGTATACTTTATGCTCCAGCTGAAGCACTTCACAAGGAGTGCAAGAAAGATTTTTGACTCCTCCACAACCCACCTTTGTGCCCTGAGTTTGGTACCAACCTTCCCATCTCCTGCCATGTCTGCAATGGACCTCCAACAACAGACGCAATGGTTTCCCACCAAATTGTGATATTGTGTTTTATAAACAGTCCACAAACATGCACAACCATGCCAACTACATTTGCAGAATGGTAAACAAAGAGAAACATTGCCAAAGAAGGAGGACGGGAGTTCATGAAACAATGATGATGTCATATTTGGCATTGATTTATGGCATGTGTGCTGCTATACATTGTCACACTTTGTCCACTGGTCAACACTGAATACTAAAGGACTTAGCTTTTATGGCATGACTTTGGAGGAATCAATGGGCTGACTTTGCACATATTTTGTGGGAACTTACACACTGTTAAAAGTAATTTGCACAAAGTGGGATTCTAACCTAACTAAATGAGAATGCATACATTTCCACACAGGTGATTATTTCTCATTGCCACAGCATAAGTATTTATCATCCGTGGTCATTACAAATTTACAGCTTAAATAGTGACTGCTGCTATACTTCAGTTAGGCCTGTATTTGAGTGGCATTTAAAGGTCCTGACTTACGCATTCTCAGGTGTGATGCAGGACTAATTACTGATAATTACTGGAAATGTGTAGACTTGCATGACTTTAGTAATAGAATTTGGAGATATGATGCATATCTCACAATTCATTTTGTTTTACAGGTATACCTGTGTTATGAGAGTGTGCCCATCAGAGATATGCAACTACATTTTTGTTACATTATCATCATTGTCATGCTAAACACGTTGCACACATAGTCACCTGGGGTTCATGTGTCAGTCATTAGTGAGCTATGATACCTACAAATGTATGTGTATGCAAGCAGTAATGATACCTTTCTGTCAATTAACCTGCTATACATACCGATTGTTATGTAGTATGATCTTTATAATCAAAGTTTTGTGGAAAATGACAGCAGGACACCCATACTAAAAAGTAGATGGTCCTGGATTTTAACTCTGGTTGCTCCTAAAAATAGAAGGAAGACTCTTATGTCAAGCAGTCTCACAGGCAAATGAGGAAGGGGACAGTGATGATAGCTTTTAGGTTGAGGACTAGATTCTCACTGTTCCCACACTTGATGGGCATGCGCCTTCAGTGTCCCCTACTTATTCCTAATGATGGTGTCAACAAACTTTTTTTGTCTATCACCATCCCTGTGTCTGTTTGTACGTCCGGTCTGTCTGCAGCTGCTTCCTCATTTACTCTACCCACCTGAACCTAACATTCCTAGGTCCCTTCACCAACCTTCTTTTCTTTTTGAAAAAAAAAAAAAAGTTGGCACCTGTCCCACAAATAATGTGCCCCATACATAGCTATCCACTTTGCATATGTGTTTTTAGAACACACTTGATTTGGTCCAATTGGCCAACTATGCAACATCATTGCATTGTTGTTACCCTTCCCTATTGTAGTAACAGACCAAATTAATCAAATTTTGTATACAAGTGCACTTTACTGTTGTGAAGAAGTGGGTGGTTCTTTCCTAATTCTCTCCTGCAAATGCCTGCATTGCTTTCCCACACAACACACATGGCCAGAAATGGTTCATAAAAAAAGCCTTCACTTTTTGTCCTCTATATTTTTGTCATTTTTTTGTCCTCTACATTTGTTTAGCATTATGCACTAATGCCGAGCGGCAATGAATGGCTGTTGAAGCCCTATGGCAAATCCTGGTGAGTCTAGTCCTGTTATCTTCACACAAAGATGCTTAAACATGTTGAGGTATAGGAGTACAGAGTGAAGGCAGAGTACAATCATTACTTTGAAGTAGTTACTCTGACAGTTCTTAGACTGGTGAATGCAACAAAGTACATCTTCCTTGTCAGGGTGCTAATGTAAATTGCTTGATTACAGATTCTTTTTGCCTATAGCATCAAGGGTTCAATTCCAGATGCATCTCACATCATTAGTTAATGTGATATTATATGTGTATGACATGTTTAATCACACACATATTAACATCTGCCACTGCTTTGCATGCTCATAGAGGTATATTGATAACTCCCCCACCAAAAAAATATTTGCATTGACATCCATCCTCACAACTATGAGATAGTTGTCCAACCTTTTTCTGCTTGTGATAAGCCTGCTGACCCGCTCCTAACCCTTCTTTAACCCTACATCAGTCACTTCATGCTACAGAGCATGGCAGCTTAATAATGAAAACAAACCAAAAACATCTCAGTGAGTGTTGCATTACACCAAACATTGTTATGTGTATTGCCATCTCTCTTTGTATTCTCCCCTTTACACTCACTCCTCTTTACGTGTGTGTGTCTATTAGGCTGATGAATGCACATGTCACCTCATGATTCCTGCATAATGACATGACTCTTCTGTTGGATAATACAGACATGTTACCTTGATTCAATAGGTTGTCAGTGCTCCTGCAGTGTGCAAGTCTTCGAAATATACTGTAGGATTCCCTTTGAGTCATGCTCATTTGATGATGTATGAAATGTTCATCTAATATGACGTGGAAACTGTTCTTATTGTGAAGAAGCATACTGCACACACTTTTCAGGATATTTTGCAGTTAACTCCAATCAAGTCAGTTACTGTATGTCCCTATTGGCGCACAGTTTGGCAATAAGCACCAGTGGACAATGTTACTTCACAAGTGCAAGCTGAATTCCTGAAATTCAAATTACGTATGTAATAATACTTTGCCATCATCCATCCAAATCAGCTTCCCAGCAATGTGCTTTGTGAAGAGGATTATAGCATGCCTAACTCTGGTTACTGGACTGTACCTCTACAGTACATGGGAATACATTCACAAACACAACAGAAGGACAGTGATGTGTGTCCTTGACTAAGCACATACATTCTGATATTCACTTGTGCCCTGCAGCAATGCACTTATAAATGATATATCAGTACATGGGCCACTGTCAAACAGACTGTAGAATTACATTGGCTAACTGCATTGTTACATTTGGTATGGGTGTATAGTGACAGTGGACATTGGTCATCCATGATCATATCCCATTGATTTTGTCAGCAATTTGTATTAATGTGGACATACCTTCATCTAAATATGAAAGCATATAACACTATCATTGCACTACTGGTGTTTTCAAAGTGTGCATGTGTGTGAATATGTGTCTGTGTGCATGGGTGTGAGTGTGTGTGGGTGTCTGTGTGTGTCATCTGTACAACATCCTGGGAAACAGGAACATGTTTGTCTCACTTCTGCACTATGCATTCATGATAGCTTATTTCACATAGGTTGCCAGAATGCATTGATATGTACTTTTGCAAACTGTGATCACACAATCATACCACAACACCTGGCTTTCCACACAAGTCTCATAACCATATACATTACCTGCTACACTATAATGATATCATCCACTGTAAAGTGCACTGTGTCATTATTAAAGTCAGACTTTTGTGGTTGTGCAAGCATTATGTACTGTGTTCTTTAGCTTGTGTAACTAGTTAACTAGTTAGGTAGGCAATCTAATCTCACAGGAAACAGATTGCATGTGTGTGTCTATGCCTGAATGAAGGTATGCATAGTCAGATAAGCATCAGTCTAGGTCCTGCTGCTCTCAACAAAATAGCATTCAGAAGATACTTTTACACTGCTACATGACTCCACAGCAATTTCATATAACCCACCAGACATCCTCTTCTCAGCATACACTGATGACGTCATCCTGTATAAAGTCCACTCTATCAGAGAAAAAGTCAGCCTTTTGTGGTGGTGGTAGCATTAGGTACTTTGTACTCCAGTGTGTTTAACTAGAAAGGTAGAGGTTCCAATCTCAAAGCAGTCAACTTGAGTGTTTCTGTCATTATTCAACTATTAGCCAAGAGACAATTTTACATGAGGATTTGAGTCCACATCTATATCAGACACTCCTCCCAACATCTTCTTCTCAGCATATACTGACAATGTCATCCTGTATAAAGTGCCTCTGACATTATTAAAAGTGGAGTTCTGTGGTGGTGCTAGTGTTAAGTACTGTGTTCTCCAGCATGTGCAACTAAACAGGTAGGGGTTCTGATCTCAGTCTCACAGCAGTCAATCTGTGTGTGTCTTCCTTAAATTATCAAATTATCAGTCTGGAGACAATGTTACACCCTTACGTGAGTTCACAGCTCTGTCAGGCACTTCTCCCAACAACCTGTTGTCAGCATACAATCCCATTAAGATTTGACAGGGCAGATTTCCATTCAAGGTGTTCTACTAGATGCAGGTGTGATACTTCTTTCTGTGCTGCACCTAGTAAATGCATAGCTCAGTGACAGAATTGATAGCATGGGTTTGATCCGTTTATGGAGGAATTGTGGCTTACATACCATGCAAATCTCTCAACAAGCAATGATTGCCCCAGATTTCAACTCCAGGTTTAGCACTGGCATTGGGTCTCCTAACCCCTCCAGACAGTGGATGCTTTTCGGGAAGGGGTTTTGAATTTCCTTTATAAAATAATGACAACCATTACAGTTGTACACATCTGTTCCTGCAGAATAGGCATAATAAATTGTGATCACATATTCTGTCAATGCAACAGGTTAATGGTCCTAATATTTTAGAAGTGTCCATGATTTTGCCAATTTCTTACTACATTTGTCCAGGAGTCTGTTGTTTTGTGTTCCTGATTGGTTGAGAGCTATGATAACATATCATTCATATTCAACAAGTTATTTTGCAGATCGTCAGAGTATGGACATACTCCCTATTTTATTTACCATCCTTGCTAAATGTCCTCTCCAGTGAACATGTCAGTGATGTTCATATTACAGCCATTCACCTCCACTGACATGTAACCTTGTGTGACCGTCACATATACACTATCATGTGTATTTATATCATAACATACTTGCACAGGAGATGCAAACAGCAATACCTACTGTGCTATCTATATATCTGGCGAATGCAATGTTACTGACTTATCTTGGAAGTGTACATACATTGTCATATCCTATCTTGGAGACATTTCCATATTTACCATGTCTTCTTCCTCTTTACTCACTCTTATCCTTCATGTATGTGCACATTTTCATCAGCACACTTTCCCTGCCAACTGTACCTTTCCTTGTAGTTGCTCTTGCTGTTTATCATCCTCCTCCATTTTGTTCTGCAAATAATAGTTTTAGTGTGCACTGTACTCACTACACTTTTTCTTACTATGTTGTTACTGTTGTTATTGCAGTATTTTCATCCCTGGTAGTCATTGTGGCTGTTACGTGATCTCGCAGAGCAGGATTGCCTGTAGGCAAACTCGAATGTTTCTTCTTTCTGTGCTCATGCTGTTCTGCATGGTTTCCTGACTGGCAGCACTGTTGCTGTCCATGAAACCTTGCTTGTATTAATAGAAGTATGATGAGCAACGTGAATATGTACTTAGTACTGCTGCTCATCGTGCTGACAAGTAAACTCCTTGTCAGCTCCGCACAAAGCCTACATGGAGTTTATTGAATCCCTGGGATAGTAAGGCCTTTTGAGTTTAATTCTGGCAGCTGACAAAAAAGCAATTACTAGAAAACAGAAATCAAAGTCTAAACCAACCATATTGAAGTAAGAAATATCGTAACAGAGATAAAAGAGATAAAGAACTGAAGTGGGATTTTTAGAAAATGGCAGGAGCAAATTACATGCAGAATTATTTATTTATTTAACATTTGCTGACTGGGAAAGTCCACTAGGACAGAGCCTATTTTCAGTGGAATCCCGGGGAGAAAGAATGCTCCAGATGCATGTCTTTAAACTGTGGGAGGAAACTGGATTACCCAGTGGAAACCCACGTGAATACAAGGAGGACATGCAGACTCGTCATAGAAAGTGGCCCAGCCAAGAATTGAGAACCTCTTGCTGTGAGGCATCAATCTTAACTGCTGTACCACTGTACCACCTGTTGTTTTGGAGAATGAAAGAGGTTTAGAGAAATCAGGAACTGGGTGAGCTATGTAATGTTCAATTGATAATGTCTGTATAAAAGATGTGATATATACTGTTTGCAATTGAAAATATGTAAATATGGTTTGTTTTCATTTATATAAATGTATGATTGCCTATGTCATAAGTAATAATTCAATAAAGGTGTTTTGTGTTTAAAAATATATATTCTAAATGTTCTGTTTTTTTTTCACTCTTGATATTCAGACATATTCCTTATAGTCTTTCACTGCTGATCCAAAATACATTTGGCAAGGGAAGCAATGCATTGTATTTGTTTAGTGTAGATAATTCCTTATCTGGCACAATGGGAAAACTGCTTAATGCACTCCACTCCTGTAAGTGTTTCCTGATAAAGTAAGTATTTATTTATTTGTTTATTATTTATTTATTTATTTATTTATTTGTTTGTTTGTTTGTTTATTTATTTCAGTTTGGTAACTGGGGAAGTCCACTGGGCCCAAGTGTGCCCATTTTCAGTGGAGGCCAGGGAGAAGAGCTCCATAAAACATAAAACAGTAAGGTTACAAAAGTATGGAAGTTACAGAATAAAGTACAGTTTACAAATATGTACATTCAGTATCAGGCTTGATCAACAAAGATAATTTTGATATATCTGATGGCTGTACTGTAGAGATTCATTTGAAATATACCTTCATTACAATTGAAGTGTAGAAACATTATACACACAATCATTTAAAGTAAGGAAGGAAACACTTTACATGCAATCATTTGAAGTAAGATGCTATTTACAATATTTACAAAGTTGAAATCTTGTATTGAGTAGCAATTGCAGAGAGCTTGAGTCAACTCAAGGTAATAGTTATTGGGGTACTAGAGAGATTAGGAACCTAAGAGAAAAACCTCCTCAGGGCATTTGTTAAATAGAATTAGGTAGGGTGAAAGCAGGTGCATTTCCATTTGGAGGACAGGTGAGTGAAAAGCTGGGTTTTGAAGTTTTCTGAGTTAGATATTGTCCTAAATGTGTAAGGGAGAGAATTCCATTTCATGCCTAGTAAGAAAGAGAGGAGAAGTTGGCCAGCAGGTCGTTTAGGTTTGTGGATAGTAATTAGATTTTGATTTTCAGATCTGAGAAGTCTATTAGGGGTGTAGGGGGGGAAGGATGTTTGTTAGAGCTGGACATTTATTTGGGTGAAATACAAGTCTGTGTGCTGTGGTAAGTTGGAGGTAGTCTAGGTAATTAGGGAGTTCTAGCCAGTTCAGACAATGAAGGGTATGGCAGTGATGGGTGGAATTTTTGGATCTGGTGACAAATTTAGAGATCTTATTATAGCAGTTTTCTAATTTAGAGGTGATGGTAGAGTTCAGGTTAGTTAGAAGAGGGGCTTCATATAACAGGGATGGGAGAAGGTAAGTAGTAGCCAAATAATGTCTAATAGTCGGAGAAAACAAGATTGTTCCTGTAAAGCATACCTAACTTTTGGTAGGTTTTCTTTATATTTTGTTGAATATGGATATCAAAGTTGAGGTGTTCATCAATAGTAATGCCAAGAAGTTTTGTGAAGGGGACCACTTATATGGGAGAGTTGGTTTGGCTAAGGACTTTGAATTAATTTTTGTCATATGAGAAAGTCTTAGAGGGAGGGAATAGTAGAATTTTAGATTTATTTGCATTTAGGGAGAGGTGGTTTTGTTGCATCCAATTTTCAGTAGTTGAAAAAGCAGTTTGTGTTTTAGTCAATAGTTCAGGGAGGTTTGAGGCAGAGCAGACTAACGCAGAGTCATCTGCATAATATTGAATAACTTTGGCATCAGGAATAGCAGAGACAAAGTTATTGATAAAGATGTTAAAAAGCATAGGTCTGAGGATGGACCCTTGAGGGATGCCAGTTGGGGTAGGCAGAAAGGAGGTGGTGTTCTTCCATTTGACTGCCTGAGATCTGTCTGGCAGGTAGCTAGAGAACCAGGATACAGTATTTGGTGAGAGATGTAGGTTTGAGAGATGATAGATACGATGTTCATAGGAAACAGTATCAAAAGCTTTAGAAAGGTCGAGAAGAACTGCGGAAACTAAGTGTCCTGAATCTCAGGCTTGGTTGACAGTTTCTAAGAAGGAGAGTAGAGCAGTTATAGTGCTGTGGCCTGGGCGAAAGCCATGCTGGGTAGATGTATGGAGTTGGTTTTGGGTTAGGAAAGGCATAAGTTGTAGGTGGATACATTTTTCTAAGATTTTGGAGACTGGTGAGAGCAGAGTAATGGGGCAGAAGTTTGAGATGTTGGTGTTTTTGGCTCCTTTGTGGAGAGGAAGAATGTAGGCTGAACACCATAGTTTGGGTACATAGGATTCCTTTATAGATCTGTTGATTAAGATGCTGATTGGGAGTGCTATACCATCAGCTGCACATTTTAGGAAGGAGGAGGGAATATTATCAGGAGCCTTGGAGCAACATTTAAGTTTGGATAGGAGTTTTTTTATGAGATTAGTAGAGACAGGTTTAAGCTCAAACATAGGGAGGTTAGATGAACAGGATTGGTGGACAGGTGGATTATTGTTAGGGAAAGTCTTGGTCAGGTCAGAAATAGTTTAAAAAAAAAATGAATTAAATTTGGAGCCTAATTAAAGGTCAGCTATACTTGGGTCAGGACAGGGGTTATTCTTGGAGCCAGGGTTGAGAAGGGAGTTTATGGATTTCTAGAAATGTTTGCGGTTATTGTTATTACGGGACTTGAGCTTAATATAGTAGCATTTTTTGTCCTTAGTGATTCATTGTTTTGCTAGGTTATGGAATTGTTTGTATTCGAGCAGGGTTTTGGACAGTTTGTTGTTTTGGTAACACTTCCAGGATTTGTCCCTTGGAAGCATAATTTCTTTGGTTTCCTTGGATAGCCATAGAGCGGTATTTGTTTTTATCCTTTTGTTTCTTAGTGGGGCTTCTTAGTGGGGCTAGGGATTTTAGTGTGTCAAGGAAGTTAGAGTTGAAGTGGTCTATAGCTTTATCAAGAGGAAGGGTATTTAGGACTTGCCAGTTCATTTGTTTGAGAATATTTGAGAAAGATGAAGGGTTGAAGTTGCTAAGGTTACGAGTGAGAATGTATTGATGCTGATGTGGGTTAGAGTTAGTTGAACGATGAATGAAGACTGAAAATTATGCCTTCTACTTAATCTTTCTAGCACTTATTGTCAGTAAACTATGAAGATTAGCTACAATATACCTTTTTCTTCTGGGATTTACGTGTCTGGCTACACTTGAGGCTTTTGTCTAAAATATACTTGTTAATAACAAAGCTATTGTTCAAGGGATGGTATATTAAATATGGCAAGCGTCTGATGTAATTAGAGTAGTTTAATTTAATATTTATGTAAAGAGTATCGTGCATCTATAGTTAGAAAATGACTCTTATTTTGCGTTTAGAAAACTTGCAGATGACATTAATGCAGTGTGTGGTATTAGGCTGTCTCAGAATGACTGCAAATCACTTCTGCATTTTTCTCATAATGCGGGCTACTAGAAAATGTTTTTTAACTCAGATGCACAATTTAAGACCTATTAAGTATCTGAGTTAATGTTTCTAAATATGTCTTAATTTCCAAATTTTTCGCACTATTTGAACAGATTGAGTAAGTCACTATGTAAAGCTGATATTTTTGAATCTACTATATGGAAGTTATTGCCAGTATATGGGAAATTATACAAACTTTGCGGGTTGCTCTTGGGGGAACTTGGTCAAGAAGTGAGTGCTATTTATGAGAATACATATAATTGTGGTATGTTTATAAAGCTGAATGGCTAATCCATATACTGCAAACAAAACTAGGTGTGAAATAGGTTGGCTTTACATATCTAACTCTGACAAAGTTCTATTTTAATTGCACAAAGAGCCAACAGATACGGCTACCCCAAGGCAACATAAGTGATAGGTTGATTATTTTTTGCTGAGTTATTTCTGACCTAATTCAAATATCAGAATTCACTTGGTGTGGCTTGAAGAGATGGCCCAACCTGATGGGTAAATATGCTTGACTATATACCCCTGTCTCATCCAAAAAACAAACAACTAAATAAGTGATTTCCATTTACTCAACACACTAGGAAATCTTTTTTAGAATCTTTATACTAACACTGAATTTTATTTTTTGTAACTAAGTTACACAACAGGGAATTGGACTCTATGTTTTTCAATTCATTGGGATTATATTAAAGTCAAATTTACACTAGCAGAAAAATACATTTCTTTAGTACATAAGGGTCTGGATTCCAAAAGAAAGTTGCAGACAGCACAGCATGCTGAAGGAAGCCATTAACGCATCAGTGGCAGACATGATTTCACAACACACTCTAAAACAAGATAAAAAAAATAATTTGTTCAGCGTAAGATAATTATAGACTCTGCATGTCTGCTAGATTCCAAAACACAATGGGTACAATAATGCAACTTAAAGTACTTCTACAACAACTTTCCAAAAGCAGTGGAGGCCATACATGTTTTATCTTAACACCACTCTGTTCCACATATTGCTAGGCAAGGGATTTGTAAACCTTACTTAAAAATGCAAGTGGCATTTAATGTAGTACAGCAGGCTGGGGCACTGCAAACCATACTAGAGGGCAATCTGCAAATGCATATCCGAAGGCAGCCAGCTAGGTGTCAAGCCAGGCTACAGTTAAGTGTGTTCTCAGACTAGGAAATAGATAGATACAGATTAGACAGAGAGCTGATATAGTCTTTGCAGGACATGTGCACCCCACATACATGCTCACAGTCTGTGCTGTAATCCAGTGCTGATAGCAACAAAAGTGTGTCTGAATCTAGGTATACTGACATCAGGAACATCTCAGCAGCATATGGGGGTTGCTGTAGGAGTGTCCCAAGCAGTTGCCAGTCACATCCTCTCACAGTTCCTGACAGCAATGTGCACCAAGGTGGATTCACTTCCCGAAAACACCCACTGAGTGCATAACTCCATGCAACAGTTATGTGCCATAGAAAAGTTCCCCTGTATCATTGTAGCAATGGACTGAACCCATATCCCAATTAAAATCCCAGGTGTACAGCTCCCAGGTGGTGTGCTCAGCCAGCAGTCTCATTACCAATATCATGGAAACATAACCCAGTAATGCATATGATGCTGCAATATGGAAGAAAGCAGTCTAAGGGCCACTTTTTAACATGGTGAGATTCCTGAGGGACTACTAATCTATAAGTACAGGCCCACAGCTGTGATGTCATCAGAAGCTAGACCTGTCATTAGTGAGCATGAGAACTAAATATGTTTTTTCTCCTCTCTACAAACAGGTGCCTGCACTCATCCATTGGAGCCTTGGCAACTGACGCCATACAGAGCCCCATCAACCTCTGTAGAGGATACATATGACAGAGCACACACAATGACAAAAAACAACAGTGAATGTGTTTTTGGTGTGCTGAAACAAGATTCATATGTCTGGACACATTCAGAGTGCACTATAATACACACCAGAAAAGGGAAGGCATCCGAGATGGTTACTGCGTGCGCTATGCTACACAACATGATAACAGGAAAGCATGGTGGCTTACCTACTGCAGGTTTTGGTGCCTTATGCCAAGAACCCATAATATCTAATGTTGACCTAACAGAGTTGTGACAGGATGATCAGGAGCATATAGGGATGAGAAAAATTAGACATGGGTGACAGAGGGCATGACCATATGTCCTAGCTCAAGCAAAATGGGAGCATCTTACACACATCTTTGAATCATAACAAATCAAACCTACAAGTATATACATTCTAAATAGTGATGTTTATGTGTTGCTCCATAACAGCAGCCCAGAGCATGACTAATGTAAAGAAAAGATTAGTTGTCCACACTGAATGTCAACACAACAGAAGCATAAGGCTCACCTGTGTTCTGACCATAAACTCTCTCCACTTACACTTGGGGACACACTGAAACTATGCAGCAAGTGTATTTTCCACACTTAGTACTGTCTAGAGTGCTGAAAGCTGCACATCACCAACAAGCCTATTTGAGTGAAGGAATTCAAACCAATAAAATTTCTTCACTTTTTTCTTTAAGTAGTGAACTGTGTTTGCACACAGGTAGACAATGCACAAATGTAAACGGCAATATCAAACATGTATTACTTGTGTAAATACTCGTTATGACCCCTCCTTAGTTAAAACAGCTAATGTGGGACTACAACCCTGCTTTACCTATGTTATCTCATTTTTAGCTTAGCGTATTTACACCTTGAGTCATACAGACAGGAGGAATTTTTGCAGTCATGGGCATCTATGTTACAGATGTCCACACACTGCCATTATAAGTGTGTTTCTGCATTATAAGGTGACTGAAATTAGATTTTTCACTTCTTCCTTAAGCAATGGACCATGTTTGAGCTATGCCATGTAAAGACAAAAATAAAAAACGAAAGACAAAAAAAGAAACAAAGCTTAAACAATTAGCTCTGCATTTGAACCATCAGACTATTGCACTTACACAACACAGTTGTAGGGGGTTATCTGCTTTGCCACAGACACAACTTTGCAGTAACATTCAAATAATGTGCATAAAAGAAATTTCCATTTCATATCCAGTAATAAACAATTCATACAAGTGCACATTATCAGTTTATTGTATGTAGATAACATATTTAGTGGAATGAGGGATCACAGAATATTTATGAATATGTTTGCAAAAATGCAGCTCTGCCTTCTATTTGTATTCTGGAAATTCTTCCCTTGTCTCTGCTTTACTATCACACACACAATCTCTAGTGCATATTCTCTCATTTTTCTTTCAAGGTGTGATACAAATACAAGACAGTCAACAACAGTTTTCAGCAAAGGAAGGAAACTGTTCTATTATGTCAAGGAAATATACATCTGGGGTGTTTGGTTTTGTTTAAAAGCTCAGTGTAATTGTATCTTCACTGACACACCCACTTCAGGGAAGTGTATCTGTACATTACTGTGTTTTAATTCATTCAGACTAATCATTCACAGTTGCAAGCCGTTAGCACCTAAAAATGATGTACAGGCTATATTATGTTTCCATCTGCTATATGAAGTCAGAAGTTTGGTATTCAGCGGTTCTAAGGAGGTCACACATGATTTACATCTTCATTGTGCTCAGACGGCTGAATCTACACTAAAAGATAACCAGGTAGATTGAGAATGTGAAGGAGAAGAGATTGTTTTCAGTCATGCTTATTTCTCCACTTGTGAGAATATAAGGATAACTGCAATTTTTGGAGTGTTTTTCTATAGCAGCTATTTCACTTGCATGAGGTAGGTTATTTAGTAAACTACATAACTAAATATTACACGTCAGACATTTTAGAAATTGGTGGCATTGCAGGGCACCTCACACACATTCTAATTAGCTACATTTACAAGTACCAGTTCTTGCATATTTATTTTTCTAGTATAGGCTGCACAATTACATTGGCTGTTCTTCAGCTACAACTGTTGTCATTCTGGGCTGTCTCTATATGATGTTGTTAGTACACATCCATTACATGGGAAAGTAAAGTTTGTGAACATTGCTTGGCATAAGTTGTACTCTGTGTATGTGTATAGGTTGGAAGGTGTACCCCTTAAGTGGTCAGCATGTTTGCCATCAGTTGCTTCTTAGCATATATTTAGCTACAGCCACAGCAGCTGGAGGTTCTCTTTCTGATTCCTCACCTGTGTGTGACTGTGGTGACTTTGATACTGGTGACAGAATGTGTGCTCCTAGCCCTTGGAGTTCCTAATGCAATTGTTTTCTCATTATGATATTGTGTAGGATAGCACAGACTGTAATAATTTCAGCACAAATACTGGGATCATATTGCATGGCCCCCAAGATATCTAAGCACTAAAACAGTGACTTTAGCATCCCAAACACACACACTAAAATAAAACAGTTCATATTGTAGTTCATGTAGTACTCAGCCCGGGATGTCATCTGGTCCCATAGATGCTGTATTCTTGGCTTTAGAGAATGGGTTTTGTACCTGTGTGGCTGTTATTACTAGAATTTGGCAATCTTCCGGTATTGAGATGGGCCATTTAGGGGGTGAGAGGGGGGTGAAGTTGGCACTGAATCGATCTGCCAGGATATTGGCAATATCCTTTGGATCAGTATATTTAATGCCATTCTGTTTTAGCTCAGAGCAGATCTGAGCATTGCCATTTAGATTCTTGACATAGTTATAGAATGCTTTGTGGTTGTCTTTGGAATCTTTGGCAATTTTATTTTCATAACTAGCTTTGGAGGATTTTATGAGGCATCTCAGTTTCTTCCTTTTGTTGTAAAGTTTGTTTACGGCAGGGGACCACCAGATTGGCTTCCTTTTTTTGTATGAGAGCATTTTGGTTCTATTTGGGATGGCACAATTCATGGATGAGTGGATGTGCTCGTACAGTGCCTTAGTGTAGGATTCAGCAGTTGAACTTTCAGTTCCCGTCTGCATGGGTGTCATGAAGTTTGTCACTTTTGACTTGAGTAGCATGAAGTTGGCTTTGGAGAAGTTTTTTATGGTGGTTTCTTTACTGGGGGTTCCCGGTGGGATGTGGATGTTAAGGGTGATTAGCTTATGGTCAGACCTGACTAACGAGGTGGTGACCATAGGTATGGAGCATTGATTTCCCATGTTGGTAATGACCAGGTCTAGGATATTGGAGCCCCTGGTGGGACTATGGATTAGTTGATCCAGGGCGTTGGAATTTATGAATTCCAAGAACCGCTAGCAAAGGTGTTGGGACATGAGTAGTTTTCCCAGTTAATGGCAGGGTAGTTAAAATCACCCAGTATTAGGGTGCTTGGTTCTATCTTAATATTTTCCAGTATGTTTAGAAAGGTATAGTGAGAATCTTGGGGTATGGTGGGGGATCTGTAGCAAGCTACAATTTGGATTGCAGTCTTACCTAGTGTTAGTTGCACTTGGAGAATTTCAGACACATTGTGTTGGCCAACTAGCCTGGTGGTGTGAATATCCTTGGTGAATATTGACACTCCTCCACCTTTAGTGTTTCGGTCCTGATTTGGTGGCCAAAAAGTGTGGTAAGAGTTGTAGCCTGGTGTTGCAGGGGTGCTCTCTGGAGCCTTGAACCATGTCTTTCTTCTCCATTATCGGCTTAGTCAGAGATCCAACAAAATACTTCCATCCAATTTATAAAAACATTATATGCGTTTTATGAACGCAAAATAGAGGTTTATATTTCTGAAGTCACTGAGATTTGTGAACAAGCCAAACAGTATGAAAGTCAACCAATTTATAAAAGCTGCTTTCAAAAACTGAGTGTTGACTTGTTAAAATTTGAAAAAGAATTGAAAGAAATGAAACTTTGCAAATTTAGTAGGGATCTAAGAGCTATAACCAGGGGAGACATTTTGAATATGTAAAAATTGTTAAATTTGCTAAAAACGACTTTTCACAATCAGGACAAAAAAGAAAAAGGAAGAAATCCATTCTTAAGAAACCTACTAATGATACTTCAGGGGAAGATTCGCCTCCCTATACTGATACAGAAACTGAAACACAACAAATGTCATCAGCTCACAAAAAGACTTGTTCTATTGAAGAAATTGATTTAGAACATGGTACTAACATGGCCCCTTTAGTAGTAGAAATAGGAGGGGGCTAGAAAGACAAACACAGATTCAGATGTATCCCTAGAGGCATTGTTGCACCTTCTAAAACCGAAGTAATCACAAATAATGTGGTTAACATCTCATCTGTTGTGTTGTTTGATGTGGATTATAAGGTACTTAATAAAGGATTGAATATTATTCCTGGCTACTTAGTATCTGAGGATACTTTTGTTAATGATTTGAATTTATTTTGTAGATTACTTAACCTCATGCTGTATTTTAAAAATGATGACAGTAGTGATGTTACAGCCTCCTGTATACCTGGATTTAATTTTCATAATTCTACGTTCATTCCACCTATGAAAAAACATGTAGACATCTTTCAGAAATGCATCCTTAAGGAATTACACTTTGGTTCTGACACGGATAGAAAATTTCTTCTCCATATTTTAACATCACCAGAATTTGAAGCATTAGATAGGCTAAGGAAGAGTAAGAATATAGTAATCATTCAAGCAGATAAGGGTGGTACCATAGTGGTGATGGATTGGTCCATGTATGTAGCTGAAGCTGATAGAGAGTTACAGGATGATAGATTTTATACAGCGATGTCTGTTGACCCTACTTCCAGGTTTAAAATGGAGATTGATGAATTTTTACAAGTTGCAGTTAATGAGGGTATAATTTGTGAAAAGACTTCATTTCATCTGAAAGTTAAAAACCCAGAGCCACAGTATCTATATTTACTTCTGAAGATCCATAAAGATGTTAACAAACCACCGGGGGAGACCAATTGTGTCTGGTGGTGGTTCTCTTACTGAACCACTTTCTGCTTATTTGACCAAATTCTTGAAACCTTTATTGAAAGGTGTTAGGGCTCCATTGCAAGACACAACTAAGTTTCTTAATATTATATCAGATACTCACTTAGAGCCTGGGTGGATAATGTGTACTGTTGATGTCACATCTTTGTACACTAGTATCCCTCATTGGGCTGGTCTTTCAGCATTAGAATACTGGCTGGACCAAATTCCACTATATAGTCCGAGGTTTAACACTTTTCTTTTGTGTTTAGCAGAACACATTCTCACCAAGAACGCTTTTTACTTCAACGGTAATTGTTATTTACAGCTTAAAGGCACAGCAATGGGTGTTTCGTTTGCACCCATATATGCTGATTTAATTATGGGATATCTTGAACAAATGATCATTTATACAGCAGCCTAAATCTATTTTTGGATGAAACTGATATTTGGAAACACTTTTTGGATGACTGCTGGATTGTTTGGAAATCTGATGCCACATACCTACAGGAATTTGTTCAATATTTAAATGAAAATAAATGGGGCATTAGATTTAAAGCCAATTTCCATACAGAGTCCATCTCTTTTCTTGATGTAACTTTATATAGACAAATAAATGGTACATTGGCTAGCTCTGTATATTGGAAACCTTTTCATTCAAACACATTATTACATGCCTCCACTTGTCATCCCAAACAAATTATTAGAAATATCCCTATATCTCAATTTATTAGGATTAATCGTATCTGCTCCAATGATGACAATTTCCAGCATTATGATAAAGATTTAATAACACATTTTACTGCATGTGGTTATTCTCCAGTATATTGGTCCAAACTAGTAAGGGGGTTCACAGACTATCTAGAAGTGATCTCTTAACATATCATAGTCACAATAAGAATTTAGATCACAACATCAGACTAATAACCAGTTTTGGTAGGAGCACTCATTATTTCATTGATTTGATGCAACAACACTGGGACATTTTATTGGCTGACGATCGACTTAGTGCCTTGTTGAACAATAAATGTCAATTTTCTTTTCATAGAGGCAAAATTTTGGGCAGTCATTTTAGTCACTACAAACACAATTCACCATTTAATAATATGGCTCAAGCTTCATTGGATGGCACCAAAATGATTAGTTGTTTTCCTTGTGGTCATTCTTTATTTTTTATATATATATATATATATATATATATATATATATATATATATATATATATATATATATATCTATATCAAACTAAGGAATTTACCAGCAAAAACACACCTCATATTTTTAACATTAACATTTTTTCCAATTGCAGCAGTGATTGGGTTATCTATCTTGCTGTCAGTATATGTTCATGATTTTATATAGGTCAGACATCCAGACATATTAATCTACGTATATCTGAACACCTTATCAATATTAGAAATAAACATTCTACAAATGCTTTATTTAGACATGCCATTAATCATGCTACTGCCAAATTTTAGTTCATTGTTATTGATAAAATTCATGGTAACAGAAATTGTAAGGCTGGAAGGCATAGTATTTTAAATCAAAAAGAGAAAGCTTGGATTGTGAGACATTGGGGATTATTTCCACCTGCTTTAAATGATCATTTGTGATTTAATGGCTGATTGGTTGGTTTTGACTATGTATCTTAGTTTGTTCCTATATATATGTTGAGTTAACTGCAGTTATTGTTATGCATTGGTAAAGGCCATTGGGCCAAAACCGGTCTGTTGACTGTGGTTTGACTTTATTAAAGTCTTTTTCCTCTCACATGTGTTGCTGGCTGTTTTTTGTTGTTTTGTATGCATTTCATGCCATGCATTCTATATAGAGAAAACTATTGGAAAGCTTAAGGAATGATAAGGTGAGCATGTGAATGACATAAAAACAAGAAGGATGTGAATGCTCGATTTACACATTCCATAACAAGTAATAATTTTACAATGTTTTTCTTTTTTTATTATTGATAAAGTTTCTGTTAGTGAAAGATGAGCTGATGGTGAAAGCTTTTTAAAATACAAGGAGGCTGTATGTCAACTCAGATTAGATACTGTCAGTAAACCAGGTATTAACGATATCATTTGTACAGGGCATATTTCTTTAAAAAAGAAATTAGATTCACTGATGATTGTTGTGTGCTGATTTGAAGATGTCATTAATTTTAAACATTCTAAGTGTATTTAAATGGTTTTAGTTTGTTAAAAAGTAACTCTGATGAAGCCTTGGTTTTAGGTGAAAGCACTTAATTACTTCCTTATTAAACTTCCTGAACATATGTCCATTATACTGTCTATTGTGTTTTGTTTGTATTTGATTTAGTTGTTTTTTTATTTATGTTTCACACTTTCTTTTTCAGATTTTTTGGGACTTGTATCAACGTGTCTTGAAATTCTGATATGGCACCATAAGTAATTCATCGGTAATAGAAATGTCAACTGAAATTATTGATCTATGTAAAATACTGGAAGTCATTAAAGTAGCTTAGAGTTAAGTAGTAACACCCTTAGTTACTAGGCTATCAGCCCAAGGGCCTAAGTAAACCTAGTCAACAAGGTTCCCTGGCTTACACCACCCAAGAAAGCTGTTTTCCTGTGCCACTGTCGAGCAGAGCCACAGAAGTGATCCTCGGGTGTATTTCCTATTTCCCATCCACTCATCAAGATTTTTCTTGAAGAGTGCTAATGAAAAACGTTGCTTGACATAGATGGGTAGCCTGTTCCAGAGTATGGGAAGTCTCTGGGACAGGAATCTATCCCTCCAGCATGTCCTGTTTATTGTGGTGACAAGGTTTAGGTCCCTAGACCGTGTAGCTCGGAGGGACTGGGATTTCTTTAGGTGTAGCATGTCCAACAGCTCTGGGTTTGACATAGCTTTATATGTTAGGCAGAGATCACCTTGGAGTAGGTGATATGCTACGGAGTAAAGCTGGAGTTTTTTGAGACGGTCAGTGTAGGGCATCTGTTTGAGGCCAGTAATCCTCTTTTTGACGTACTTCTGTGGCCCTTCCAACTGCTGCAGATGTCTTGTGAGGTACATTCTAAAAGGGGCATTGTACTTTATAATGGGTCTAATGAGTGCTGAGTAGAGGGGAACAATGACCCCTTTTTTCCTGGATGAGAACCCTTTTATGATGAAGTGTTCCATGTAGAAGGACATCCTGACTACTGTATTGTTCATCTGCATGGGTTTCATGAAGTTCGCCACTTCTGTCTTAAGAACCATGAAGTTCGCTTTGGAAACATTTTTTACCATGGTTTCCTTAACGGTGGTGGGGGTGGGCTGCGGATGTCTAGGGTGATTAGCTTATGGTCAGAGCTGACCAACGAGGAGTTGATTTCAGGTGTGGAACACCGGTCATTCATGTTGGTAATGACTAGGTCTAGGATATTTTTGCCCCTAATGGGGGTGTGGATAAGTTGATCCAGGGCATTGGAATTTATGAATTCCAGAAAGCATTGAGTGAAGGAGTTGGTACATGAGTAGTTTTCCCAGTTAATGGTGGGGTAGTTGAAATCACCCATTATTAGGGTGTTTGGTTCAACCCTAATATTTTCCAGTATATCAAGAAAAGAGGAGTGGGAATCCTGGGGCATGGTGGGGGATCTGTAGCAAGTTACAATTTGGATTGCAGTTTTGTCCAGAGTTAGTTGCACTTGGATAACCTTGGATGCATTATGCTGCACAACAAGCCTGGAGGTGTGGATATCCTTAATGAATATGGACACACCTCCACCTTTGGTGTTATGGTCCAGGTTAGATGGACGAAAAGTGTGGTATGAGTTATAGCCTGGTAATGCAGGGGTGTTCTATAGAGCCTTGAACCAGGTCTCAGTAACTACACAGATATCAATGTTCTCCATTTTAAGGAGTGCCTCAAGTGAAGGCATTTTGAGGTTTAGACTTTTAGCATTGAGTAGCATTGCCCTCAGTTTTTGCTTGCCTGTTCCTGTTACGGTGGTGAATTTGTCATTTGAACCTTGCCCAAAAAAGGCACTATAGGGGCGGCAAGAGCCTTAGCCAGTATCCGGAATCTGTTTTATAGTTATAGATATACATATAAATAGATAGATATAGATAGATACATCTAGATAGACAGCTATAGATAGATATATAAGGTTACAATTTGAAAGAGAAAACATGTGCAAATGCTTTCCACTGTAAAAAAAGCAAATTCTTGTATGAGTGAATATTCTTTCAAATGGAGTTTTTGTCAGCGACCTTTTGTATGGGATTGCATTGCAATGGGTAAGGGAATTTGCTCTTACCCCCCTCTTTTGTGTGATCTTGGAGTTAGTTGTTGTGTCTTTCAGCTTTTAACCGGTTAGGGGTCGCCACAGTGGAACTCCGGTCCGCTAATGATTGGTAGTTGATTTTTACGTGACGAGTTACCAGCCCTGATGCACAACCTTCAACAAAGGTACGCCCACTCACACATATCACCACACAGAAGATGCTCTATCTGAGAATCGAACCAGACAGCATCTTACTGTGAGGTGACAACGCTACCGCAGCACCACCACCGCGGGTATATTCATTTTAGTTTTTCATATTTTCAGTAATTTTAGACTCACTCTAAAATAAAGAATGATAACTCTTTCTAGGATGCTCTCATGTGTGTTCTGTGTTTCATGTCACACACACACACACACCCTCACACAAACACACACACACACACACACACACACATATATATATATATATATATATATATATATATATATATATATACTTACACACACGCACACACGCACACACGCGCACACGTGCACACACACACACACACACACACACACACACACACACACACACACACACACACACACATGTGAATGTGATTATGTAAAAGACACAACATTTCAGTACAGTAGGTATAATGTAGTTAATTTGCTCAAACATCTTTTTCCCTATTATCACTAAAACATTAAGTAAAATAAATAGCCTGGAAAGTCATAAAGCAGCCAGCTGTCACAAAGTGGACATTTCTGAGATGAGCTCCAATAGCAAAACACTCATTTTCATATCCAGATCAAGGGAAGGTTCAGAATATCTCTAGCAGTCTATTCTTTCCACTGAACGGTACTGGTAATTTTTTCCTGGTCCATACTACAAACAGCCAATGACAATTTGCCAAGGAAATACCTAAAGGGAAGTTCAGTAAGTGAAGCTTTTGGAATTATCTAAGAAGTAAATTATGACGCTGTTCCTCAACTGGCCTATAGATATTTCATTATCTATGTGAACCCAAGCTTGGGTGAATGCAATATTTTGATAAACATTGGTTAGGGTTTGAGTTCCACATAGCTTTCTAAACATAAATGTTTCAGTGTTCTGTACATTTTCCTATCTGTTAAAATGACTTCTACATCATTAAAGTGGTTCTGACTTGTTGCTTTATAAAGAGGCTGTACAGAAAGGAAGGGCATATAAATACAGAAATGTAGAAAAATCAAGAAAAGTTTATTTTATTCACATGAGACGTGAAAATATCTGTGAACATTGTTCTCTTTCCAATAAATGAAGGAGGCTGTGATACGCAAAATGTCTCACACAGAGGAAGTAGATAGTCACATTTTAAAACTGCAAAAGCACTAGGCATAACAGGAAAGGGATTGTTTTATTACAACACTTTGCACAACAGCAGATGCAAGATGCACATGAAGCAATAGATGACAAAATTCCATTGTGTGTTAGGTAAACTAAACAACCACTCCTGAGTCCTAGAAAATTTGGAAGGGAAACTATATAAGGTCAAAAGTACAACACCAAAAGAAGAGTTTATTCAGCTATAATATGTTTGGCTGTGGGCATTAACAGGAATTTCAGAATTCGATGACATTAATAGGGAAAAACAACTCAAGTAGACAGTTATCTGCATCAGGATAAGAAGAATAGTATTGGTTGTTCCACAAAGAATTGTTCAGACCTGTTGATATTAAAGGGATATAGGCAAAGAAGACGAAGATGTAATCATAGGTTAGGAAGACTAACACACAGAGAGAGAGAGATTGGACCAGATTCCAAAAGAGAGTTGCAGACAGCACAGCACACCAAAGGAAGACATCAGCGCATCAGAGGTGGATGTGATTCCATAACATAAAGCAAAAACAAGAGCAAGTAATTATTTCTTTAATGTAGGATAACTGTGGACTCCACCCATGCCCAAAATATTCCAAAACACAATGGAAGTGCCCAACACAAATAAAATGCGACAGAGTAGTTCAATGGAAATTACATGAAAGCACTATTTTATTTTATGAATTACTAAGCAATCCTGTGAAATCCAAATATTTATTTATTTTATTTTATGTTTATTTATTTAACATTTGTTAACTGGGAAAGTCCAACTTGGAGCAAAGCCAACTTTCCATGGAGGCCCGGGGAGAAACACTCCAGACTTATGTTTTTATAACATGGGAGGAAACCAGGACACCCGGAGGAAACCCACATGAACTATGACTAAATTAAATATGACTAAAAAATATGCAAACAGCATACAGCATTTAATTCCCTAGAGCAGACTAGGCTACTACATGCCATAATAGAGGATGACCTGCAAAAGTGACTCAGAAGGCAGCCAGCAAGGTGCCAAACTAGGTTCAGTTAATCCAACTCTCTGAACAGAAAATAATAAATAAATTCAGATTAGAGAGAGAGCTGGAGCTGGCTGCATACAGGCCATGTGCAAACCACATGTACTCTCACAGTCCACAGGGTAACCTAGTTCATGTAGAGACTAAACTGTTTCTGAGTCTGGGTATACTGGCTTCTGAAGCATTCTTGCATCATATGGGAAATGCTGTCGAGTGTCCCAGACAGCCACCAGAAACATTATGTCACAGCTCCTGGCTGTAATATGCATAAAGGTGGATAAATGCAGCCACTTCCCAACAACAGCCATGGAGCACAGTACTGTCATGCAACAGTTCTATGGCACTCCCAACATCCTTCATGTCCTCTGTATAATTGACTTCATGCATGTCCCAATTAAAGCCCCAGTGGTGCTTGATATTGCACAGTAAATCAATAGAAAGGGGTGGCCATCACTAAATTGTCAGGTGGTGTGTTCCACAGAAGGCCTCTTTACAAGTATCATGGCAGCACATCCTTGTAGTGTGCATGATGCAGCAACTGGAGGGAAGGTTCTATAAGGACTATTTTTCTACAGGATGAAATACCAAACAGGCTCCTACTAGGTGGGTACATGACCATTGCTATATTGTAAGCCGAAGACAAACATTGTAACAGGAAGCATGATGAACAAATATCTTTCTCAACCACCTAAAAAACAGGGGAATGCTGTTATTTACTGGAAGATTGGCTTATGATGCCATACAAAGCCCCATCAATGCCTAGTGAGGATGCATGCAACAGAGCACACACCACAACATGACACACCATTGAGTGTTGTATATGTGTGCTTGGCATGGTGAAACCAAGATTAAGGTATCTGGATATATCCAATGCTGCACTGCAATATAAATCAGAAAAGGAATCACAGATAGTCACAGTGTCTGCCATGCTGCACAGCATGATGACATCAATATACAGTATCCTACCAGATGCAAGAAAGGGTGATCTACCCCAAGAACCCCAGATGGTAGACTAGGAGCTATCAGAGCTGTGACAAGATGATCAGTAGGACAAAGTGAAAGAGGTGTTGGCGTTTGAGGCTGCAGCCATATCCTAGCTCAGGCAATGATGCAGAGTCTGACTCACATGTTTGTCATAACTCAGATGTGTGAGTTTGACTCACACATTTGAGTTATGACAAACTGCATGTACAGAAGTACATAGATAAAATAGTGATGTTAACACAGTGTTGCCCCACAATACCAGCACAGAGCATAGCTAATGGAAACAGCTCAATAGTTGTCCACATTGAACATCATACATAACATAAGCATATGATTCACCTGTAATTCCTTATACACTTAGATATAATATAGGAATGAACACATTTGGATGTCTACAGAGGAAACATCACCAAAAGAATACTCTCTGCAAAGTATAGCAGCAAAGAGGACCACACTGGCATATGTATGGCTCGATAGAGGTGCACACATCAGAAGGTGTGGTTGTCAAGCTAGGACATTATCATACAGAAAAGTCCCATGTGAAACTAGCTGTACAAAAGCCAGCAACATAACAAACCTAGGCCCATGCAGTTTATAGGAGTGTATTAGCATAAATATAACTTAATTGCAGGGGTTGTACACTAACACTAATGTATCCCACATAGCATAGATATGTATAACAGTATCAGCTAAACTATGTAACATACAACAGCATGAATAATGACAACATGACAAGGACCAGCTGAAATGAAACATACTAATGTCACAAACAAGTTTCATGTTATATACCTGATGTGGAAAGTCACACATAAGACAACACTACTATTCCACAAAAGCAATACAAGCAGCTAACCTCATGATAGCTTACATTTTGGATGACAGCCGTCAGACAGCTATACCTGAAAATGAGGTTAACTCAGTGCAAACACCTATTAAGTATCATTTACAACATATTTAATTAATGCGGTTCATTAACATGCAATGATCTGGAATCCCATCAGTGAACATCCCCATATGTTCTCAAATCTCTGCACATTAACCAAAAGTTCTGCATAAGTGTACAGTGCTCAGTGCAAATACCCAATAGTTATCAATGAATGAGAATATTTATCTGTAACTTGTGACTCATGCCCACCAATAGTATGCAACCACCTTATATGCACCACTTTTAAAATGTGATATCGATACATTTTCATATCCTACCATTGCTACCTGTGAACTGAATTGGAACTGAGGAAGCAATTTTTGAATGGAGTTTTTCTTAAACCTTCAAAGAGTATTGTGAAAATGAGAAGTATCTTCAGCATATCCAGGTACCCAGCTGGGCAAATGAGGAGATTGTTGAGATCATGGCCATCTACAAGAGTGGAGGATGTGAGCAATGTGAAGAAAATGAAATACTGTCATCTCTGTTAGCATGTGTGGCAGAAAATTTGTGTATATTCTCAGATTAACTTGTATTGTCTGCCTGTTGTCTAATTGTGAAAAAGTAAATACATTTTTAAAATGTTGAGTATCTTGCTGTCTATACAAAATGTTTAAAAAAATCTATCATTGTTTTGATACATTTCTAATTGCACATGTTTGTGAGGGAGATTCTAAATACAAACTGTCTGTAAAGAATTAGCTGAACAGTAGGTGATGTTATTAGAATGTTCCTAGTTTCTAGGTGATTATTTGAAAAACTGTTTGATGGGAAAAATAACTTTTTATACAGCTGACTGTTATTTTTAAAATAAGACAGTTGAGATTGTTAACCCGACTATATAAAAGAGACTGCTGAAGTCAGTTGCTGGGCAGTTTGTGAAGAGCAGCAGTTAGTTGAGAGTTAGAGTCAGTTACAGTGCTGTGCAGAAGATACCCAGAAAAAGGACTCACCACACATTGTAAGCCTGCATTTGCTTGCTGTTATGTTTTACATTAGATCAGGGACAGTATTCCCTAGTTAGATTAGGAAAGTTTAGTTATTTAGATCCTACAGTTGAATTTTATTTTTCTTGTGATTGAATTCTGGTGTTTATTGAAAGTTATTGATTTACATTATTGCAATAATTTTACTTATTGTTAGTTTTTTATTACTTTACATTGTGGCTGGACAAACTGTGTGTTCTTTACAGATTAGAGAGTGCTGATACCTGTCTGATACTCCCCAAGTCACCTTGGAGGCCTGGCTGCTTCTGGTCATAGCTATCATTTATTTTGATATTTAATTTTTAATAACTGATCACCTTCACCCTTTGAAGGGCGTGTAGACCTGTCTGACTTTGGTGGCAGCATTTATCATTTGTATTGGGGAGTGTTCACAGCTGGAAAGCTGTGTCAGCTGTCCCATAAGTGTTTGAGTGTGTGAGATTTAAAGTTATTTTGAGTGTGAGTGAATCAGAGGTATTAAACTGGAACACATTGTTCTGAAGTGTATACTAAGGGATTGCATTTGGTGTGGACAGGGGTATATAGTCCAGTCCCAGGAAATAGAACATATTCCTGTTGTGCTCTTAAGGGAAATGGTGGAATTTACTCATGTGTTCTGTGCTCTGGTGTTTTCCATGACGCTCCTCAGTGGTGAGGATTGAGGTTCCATAATTACTGACCCAGGTTTAAAGTGGGGGACATAACATTATTATTTGCAGTCCAGTGGGATATTAGACCAATGTCACATTTAATTGGTGGCAGCTTAGTGGGATTTTTAATTGGATTCAAGTAGCTTCTGAGTAGTTGTCATTAAGGTGCACTCTTGACAGCCACAAGGTAAACATTCAGAATTTCAAGTCCACCACAGTTTTATTTATTTATTTTAGTTAGATAGTCAGTAATAACAGACAAGGTTTTCAGCAGCAGATTTTAGTAAGCTGACACAGATCAGGGTGTCTAAGGAGTGTTAAGCCAGAGGATTGGTGCATGCCAACCTGACCAAGGAAGCAATGATTTCAGACTTGGTTGCAGCCACAGCTCAGACCAGCCATTTGGAGGATATCCATATTTGGTGTTGGTGGTATGCAGCCTGCTGAGACAGGACAATCCACCTTTTCTTCAGAGGACCTGAGAATCCATCTGAAGTTAGAAAGACTGAGTCTAGAAGCCAAATGACTGGAGGCTGACGAGACACTGAGCTTGGAGACTCAATGTTTGGAGGCTGAGTAGAAGCAGCATCAATATGAAATGATGACTGAACAGCTGGGATCTGAAGAGAGACTGAGACATTGAGGACAATGAGAGACAGCACTGGCATGAAATGGAGCTTCAAACCCTTGAAGTGGGTCATGGACATAATGGGGAAGGGAATAACTGACCCCAGAAGCCACAAATGTCAGTAAATGTTTTCCTCAGAACAGGAATGGGGATGACTTTGATAGTTTTATTCATATTTTTGGGAGGGTATGTAGACAATCTGATGTTGACTGTGAAATCTGGGATCAGCTCCTGACTCCCTTACTCCATAATAAAGCTGTTCAGGCTGTAGCAAAGTTAAACGATGTAGATTGTTTGAATTATGACAAAGTGAAATGTTGCTTGCTTGACTGCTTCAAACTTACACCTGAGGCATATAGAAAAAAAGTTTCATGAACATAGACAGAAGGTGGATGAAAGTTTACATGATTATATTCCTGACTTAAGTACTTACTTTCAAAGATGGGTGAGTGGGTGCCAGTTCACCACTTTTGAGAGACTGGCATATCTTTTGGCGAGGGAACAAGCCCTCAGTACTTTGCCTGATGGAATGAGAGTCTGGTTAGAAGACAGAGAGTGTAAATCTGCAGAGGAGTTGGGGAGATAAGGTGATCTCTACTTGGCAAGCTGAGCATAACTGCAGAAGAACAGGATACCCAGTGCTGCACAATGGAATAAAGCAAACCATGGGAGCAGTCTAAACCACTACAAAAGAGTACACCAGTAACGGGAAACTACTAATCAAAGTGCACGGTTAGGGATTAGATGTTTCAAGTGTAATCAGAGGGGACACATAGCAGCCAAATGTCTATTGAGGCACATTGAGAAACAGAAGGTGAGAAAGCCAGTAAATGTGGATGACTGCCAGTGGTAAGTTGTTTAGAACAACTGGGGTGCCAAATTATTACCAAAGTTTATATTCTGTCTTAGCAGATGGTAAACAGGTAACTGCTAAGAGAGACACAGCTTCTGATATAACCATTGTGAGCCTGCAGTGGTTAGAGAAGAGCATTACTTGCTTGAGCAGCCCACTCCAGTCACAGCACTGGGAGGAGCCCTTTTCCAAATACCTTTGGCTAGGGTTCATCTTGACTTGGGGGCTGGAAAAAGAAGCAAGCAAGTAGGTGTGTTTGTGGATATTCCTGCAGATGTACTCCCATTCTTGAAGAAATTCTTGCCTGGACAACAAGTAATATAAAAAATGAAACCATTATCCTAGGTGACGTCAACATTAACTGGCTAGATATATCCACCAAACACTCCTCTACCGATATTTACCTTCACATCTATACTCAGCTAAGCTTTAATATTACTAGACCTAATACAAAGGTAAATAACAATTTTATCTTGGATTACATCTTGGTGTCTGACCCAGAAAAAATTACCACTTCAAGGACTCTCCCAAATAGTATCAGTAATCACTCTCCAACATTCGTAATACGTAACCCCACCTCCCTACCAGACTTCCACCAATATAGATACATCAGAGATCTTTCCCATTTTTCCCCAAACTCCTTCAATTATATCCTGCAAAAAAACAAACTGGTGCCCACTAAAATTTCTCCCACTCTATAATACTGTAGAATTATTTAATTCTACATTTCATAGGATCCTAAATAATCTTGCCCCACTCTTGTTAAAAAGGTTCAAGTCAAAACATGTTATTTGGCTTACAAAGTCCAAAAAGCTAGTAATGTCCACTAGAGATAAAGCCTGGAAAGCTTGGCAAAAAAAACAAAAAAACAAAACACTATCTAACCTCAATCTATACAAACAACAACCAGGCCAAATGCCTAGTTATATGATTTTGGGTCACAATAAACTCCCTACTCCACTCTGGAACTAACAATAATCCATGTGCTAACCAAGAAAATACACCCTCAGACACAGCCTCCCTCTTTAACTAACTATCTCACTAACAGGCAACAATATACTGAATGGCTGCACTCTTCCTTCCCTTTCATAACTACAAATACAGGTGTCCCCCAAGGTTCTATACTGGGACCCCTCTTATTCAGCATATTTGTCAACAACTTCCATTCCTCTCTCATCCACAGTACTGTCATACAATATGCAGATGGCTCAATTATAATCTGCTCTGCTAAATATGCCTCCTCTTTACACCATCTCACTCAAGAAGGATTTACTGCCACTGAATCCTGGATGTCCCAGAACCACCATGCTCTCAACACCAATAAAACAAAAGTTTTAATATTTACCGCCAAAAAATCCAGCTCTGTTGATAAGTCTCTATTCACCATTCACTCCCAAATTAACAACATTATTGAAGTTGTCCTCAACACCAAATTACTAGGTGTCATCATTGATGATAAATTAATGTTCGACCTTCACATATACAACATCAAAAAAAAAATCAGCAACTTGGTGCCCTGTATAGACACAACTGTTTTCTTAGCCTCAATGCAAAAAAGGCTCTAGCCTTATCCTTTCTACTTCCAGCACTTATATACAGTGCTCCTATCTTCACCAATCTACAGTCCTCCTTGAGAACAAAACTAGATTCTTGCTGTAACAAAGTCACCAAATTTGGCACAAATGCTAAATATTCTACCCATTACTGATCCTTGGGTTCCTATTAGCTTGTTGGACATTCAAAAGAGCGAACACTTTTTGATCAACACTAATAGACAAAACCACAAAAAGCCAAATAGCCGGAACAATGATTTTTTTCCCAGGGAAAAACATCGCTGGGCCATTGTCACGACTTTGCTGTTTCCTCCACTGTGGTGCAATCTCGGAGTTGGCATATTTAAGTAAGTGGGAGTGAGGGGCACAGCCCCCTCCCCGCTTTATTTTGTTTGTGGATTTGTGTGTTTTTTTTTGGGGGGGGGCAGCGATTTTTTTTCCCTGGGAAAAAAAATCACTGTTCCAGCCATTTGACTTTTTGTGATTTCGTCTATTAGCTGCTGAGTTTGCTGTTTTGAGTGTTTGACAATATGATAAAATGAACCCCTGTTCCTCGCTACATCAACTTAATTGGCTAGAATCCCAACATTATCTCACATTCTTACAATTAACTTCATCCCATACGAACATCTACCACTCTGAAACCTGCCCGTCCCTCTCTTCCATACTGACCCTATACTATCCAAACTGATTCCTTAGGTCTGAAAACAAAATGCTACTATCAGTAGAGAAACCCAAGCTCTCATCTGGCCAAATGTTGCATCTCTATAATGTGTCTAAGGCATGGAATAAACTCCTCCTTTCACTCAGAACAATCAGAAACCTGGCTTCTTTTAAAAAATCCCTCAAACTGCATCTCTTCTCTAAATGGTTATGCTCCTGTTCCCAAACACACACCCCCAACTCCTGATTTCTTCTCCCAGTCCTGTCCCTCTAAGTATTCACATCATTCCCTTAACTCTACCTACTTAACACTTCCCTGCCTTTCACCTGTCCTTTATAGCTTATGCACTTCTATTCTTCTACTATAATTACTCCGTATTCATTCTCCTCACAGCTATGCTCCCTCAGATATATTACCTTCATTTATACTGAGATACACTCTGTGATCCATTGTAAATATCATTCACTAGCTTCTTCACTGTTGCTTCTATTTCTAGTTTTTATGCATTGTAATTGTACTGTATGATTGTCTTTTCTGTTTATGTGATTATCTTTTTTTTTTTGTATGTAACTTTGTGGAGCTTTTCTTCCCAAGCCTCCGCTAAAAATGGGCTCTTTTCAGACCCAGTGGATTTTCCTGGTTAACAAATGCAATAAATAAATAATAATAAATAATATGTCTTGATAGGGAATGATTTTGATGAAGCAGTACCTTAAGTACATGCAGTGACATGCAGTCAAGCTTAGAGAAAGGCATGTATGTCCAGTAGTCTGGGAGAGACCCAGAAAGATCTCATACCTGAAGCTGGGACTGGCATGGTGGCTGTTTCAGAGAAGGTGCTATCTGGTAGCAGTAAGTCTGAACATAAGCCACAGATGCTTATCAGTACTGATTTTCCCTTGGATATAGTGACTGTGAGGACAGAGGTGAGTGTTGGTACCTAGAATGTTACCTAGAATGACAGCCAGGTGCAGCTGTTGGAAGTGACTAGACTTCCTGCGAAAGGGGAACTGGGGAAGGTCATGAAGGTAGAGTTGAAACAGGCTTAACTTATGGATCCAATGTTACAAAGCTTGAGGGAGATGGCTAAGGAGGCAACTGAGGAGCAATGAAGAGGGAAGTCTGTATACTGGAACAAAGGTTTGTTGTACAGAGAGTGGACTCCTGGAGGTGGGCTAGAAGGTGAAGTAATATGTAAGTTGGTAGTGCCTAGAGTTACAGTCTGCCACTCTTAGCTGTAGCACATGACATTCCTTTCTCAAGTCATATGGACATAAAATGTACTAAGAGATGTGCTCTGCAAAATTTCTACTGGCCTAGGATTGTGAGGGATGTGGTAGGATATTGTAGGACTTGTGAATAGTGCCAAAAAGTTGACAAAGTAGGGATCAAGGCTAAGGCTTCATTAATGCCTTTGTCTGTTATGGAAGAGCCAATTCAGAGAGTGGCTCTGGATATTGTGGGAGCCCTGAGTCCTCCAAGTTCTACAAGAAAGAAATACATCTTGGTGGTAGTAGACTATGCTACTAGATATCTAGAGGTGGTGGTTCTGTCATCTATTGAGGCAGAGAAGGCTGCAAATGCTTTTCTAAATATCTTCATCAGAGTATGTTTTCCACAGGAAATACTGACTGACTCAGGTGCCAACTTCATGGCAGACCTGCTGACATGTGTGTGGAATTGCGGGATGAAACATCTAAAGACCACCCCCCTGCCATCCTCAGACTAATGGTCTTGTGGAGAAGTGAAACTCTACACTGAAGACTATGCTACGGGCATTTGCAAACCAACATGTGTGTGAGTGCTTGGATAGATTAAGTAGGGCAGGATTAACCACTGAACCCAGTAAGTGTCAAGTGGATATGGTAGAGGTCACTTACTTAGGACATAGAGTGAGAAGTGGTAAAATTAGCTCAGAACCTGTCAAAGTGGAAGCTATTCATGAGTGGCCAGTTCCTGTTACTAAGAAACAAGTGAGAGCATTTCTAGGGACATAGGGTTACTAAAGTACCATAGCTGCATTCCTTACTGACCTAACTAGGAAGAATAAACTGGACAAGGTAGTATGGACAACAGATTGTGAACAGGCATTCCAAAAGATAGAAGAGATTTTGGGAGTACCTCCTGTGTTAGCCAGTCCAAATTACAAAAAATAATTTATTAATATACTTAGCCAAGTCTCTGTAGAGTGAGAAGAGTACCCAGTGGTATATCTGAGCCATAGACTTCAACCTAGAGAAGAGTGTATGCAGCTGGGGAGAAAGAGTGTTTGGCCATAGTGTGAGCACTGCAAAAGGTGCAGCCCTATCTTTATGGGTGAAAATTCACTGTAATCACAGATCATAACCCTTTAACATGGATTAATAGGGTCAGTAAGCAACATGCCTGCTGAGGCGAAGTCTAGGATTGTGAGTATATTATATGACCATACAATATCACAGTCAGGTTAATAATGCCAATGTGGATGGATTTCCAGGAAAGGAGTGGGTTAAAATTCCCAGGCAGACCCATTTTTCTCAGGCATCAGTTTTCAAGGGTCACTTGAAAATTGTGCTTGAGTCATAAGTGAGGATGGAGAAATTTGAAGAAAATGAAACACTGTCATCTGTGTTAGCATGTCTGGGAGGAGATGTGTGTATACTCTAAGATTAACTTGTATGCCATAATGTATAATTGTGAAAATGCAAATACGTTTTTAAAATGTTGTGTATCTCCCTACTTATACAAAATGTTTAAAGAATCTGCCAGTGTTTTGATACATTTCTAATTGCACATGAACAGTAGGCAATGTCATTAAAATATTCCTGGTTGATAGCTGATTGTTTGAATAGCTGATTGACAGGAAAATTAACTTTTTTAAACAGCTGACTGTTATTTTTAAAATAAGACAGTTGATACTGTTAACCTGGACTATATAAAAGAGATTGCTGAAGTCAGTTGGTGGGCAGATTGTGAGGAGCAGCATTTAATTGAGAGTTAGAGTCAGTTACAGTGTTGTGCAGAAGATAGCCAGACAAAGGATTCATCAAAAACTGTAAACCTGCCTTTGCCTTGGTGTTATGTTTTACATTGGATCAGGGACAGTATTCTCTAGTTAAATTAGGAAAGTTTAGTTATTTAGATTTTTTCTAAAATGATGCACTTCTGTCCGCCAGTTTAATTTTATATTCCTGATGATTTAATTCTGATGTTATTGAAAGTTATTGGTTTGCATTCTTGTAACCATTTTACTTATTAATTTTTGTATTAATTTACATTGTGGCTGGATAATCAGTGTGTTCGTCAGAGATTAGAGAGTGCTTATACCTATTTGATATTCCCTAAGTCACCATGAATGCCTGGCTGCTTCTGGTCATAGTTACCATTTATTTTGATATTTTATTTTTAATAATTGAAGGGTGCATAAATCTGTCAGACTGTGGTTGCAGTATTTACCATTTGTACTGGGGAGGGGACACAGCTGGAAATCTGTGTCAGACTTCACATAAGATTTTGAATGTGTGAGATTTAAAGTTATTTTGAGTGTGAATGAGTTATAGGTCTTAAACTGGAACACATTGCTCTAAAGTGTATAAGTGCTTACATTTGGGGTGGATAGAGGTATATAGTCCAGTCCCAGGAAACCAGAACATGCTCCTGTTGTGCTCTTAAGGGAACAGGATCTCTCCGGTTCGAACCTGGCCCCCCATATGCCTACAGTAAGTGCCAAAAGCCACACTTTAACATCTACTGCTTACTATTAGCATTTACTGACCATATGTGGTTATAGGAAGTAAGGCTCATAGCTGTTTTGTATGCAGTCAATGTATAAATATGAGTAGGAAACTCTAAATGGAATTGAATGTTAAATGAAAAGAAAAACTCTGCTCTCGCAACCAAGAGTTTTGGAGAGTAAGAATTTATTAAGCAAATAGATTAATAAAGTATTTCTTACTGGCCAAAAAGTACTAAAGTACTTCTTACTGTCCAAAATACTTATTCTGTTTTCTTAATAAAGTATTTCTTACTGTCCAAAACTCTTGGGTGCAAGAACGGCACTTTTCTGATGGCTGTCTAACTGCATATTTAGGTCATCTGCACACTACCTGGGCAAACAAGAAGGTGTACAAGATATTTAAGTAACATCAGGTATTATGAAAGAATGCAAGTATTCTGCAGTGACCATTAAAACTGGTAGTCATTCAGAGAAGCTGCTCAGTTATGAAAAGGACTGTGATGAGTATTTGTTGAACTCGCTGAGCAATGTATATTTAGATAGATTATCCATCGGTTTAAATCCCACAAAATCCTTATTATCCACAAAATGCAAAGACAAAATATTTTCTTTACTTCATATTAATATTTTGTTAGGTTTTGTACTGACTCAAGGAGTAATCTAGCACTCATACTCATTTCATTTTCAGAGTACATTAAGTCTTGCAGTGCATAGGCAGTGGATGACTATGCAGTTTGCTGTTATCCACAATTGTTTAAGAATGTCCTACAAGGAATGGTAATGGACGTTTTATTCCATTGCAATAATCATAAAATGTAAATGTTTTAAGCTTTTTCCTAGGTGTCTATTAATATGTGCTAACATGCTATACTTCTTGACTGAGTCAGAGAATTGTAACATTAATGCAGGTTACTCCTGTTATGGACATTGTTTTAACATTCAGACATGCATGATACTTTTAACTTATGTGAGATAATTTTTGTATTGTTGCACAAGAATCTTTTGCTCTGCAGATGACTACTCATTCCTTCATTCTGCAGAAGACTATGCATTCCTTCATTATCCACAGTACTTCTAGATACTTTCATGTGATTTACATATTTCCATGCATATTCATGTGCTCCTATTGTAACTTATATTGAGTATCCAACATATATGTAAGCTCAGCATTATATATCACTTGTTTAATAGTCACAAACATTGATATTTGGTTGAGATAGGAAATTTTTGGAGACATTGTAGTAGATTGTGAATTTCATTTGAGTGTGTGTGTTGCAATTCCACTTCATTTACATCAACTCTGTCTATGCACGTCTGTGACAATCCCACTCAATCCCTCTTCATTTACATCAACTCTGTCTATGCACTTCTGTGACTGTGGCATAGCTGAAGGAAACATCCAAAAAGAAAAACAGCTTCACAGCACCGAGTTGAACAAGATTTAATAAATGTCATATACCAATATCAACTCTGTCTATGCACGTCTGTGACAATCCCCCTCAATCCCACTTCATTTACATCAACTCTGTCTATGCACTTCTGTGACTGTGGCATAGCTGAAGGAAACATCCAAAAAGAAAAACAGCTTCACAGCACCAAGTTGAACAAGATTTAATAAATGTCATATACCAATATCAAAGCTTTCAGACAAGGTCCTTCATCAGTGTTACAAAATTACTTCCACATGTATACAATTTTAATCATTCAAATGAATGGCCAATACATATGCTAACCTCACTCTTGGAAATTGGGAAGATGCCTTTGTTTTTGATGAAAATAAGAATATGCATAGATCTAATATTCTTTTCTATAAATGTTTTGTAGATAATGTCTTTATTGTGTGGCATGGTAATGAAGATGTACTTAATAATTTTGTATGTTATTTAAATCAAACAACAAATTTTTTGAGCTTTGAAATGAAATTTTCTAAGATAGACATAAATTATTTGGATGTTAGAATTCAACTGGAAGGGCAACATATAAATACTAGCATATACAAAAAAGAGGTACATACTAATAAATATCTGCATAGAAAGAGTATGCATGCTGGTCATGTTTTTAAGGGGGTTGCAAAGAGTCAATATATGAGGGTTAACAGACTCAATACTGATGATAATGTGTGTGCTAGGGAAATGATGGACATATCTCATAAATGTACTGAGAGAGGGTATGATGTGACCCAATTGACCAACCTTAGAGAGGAAGTGTCGGCACAAAGATGGAATGAAGTTCAACCATATTTCTCAAATAATGGGCATATATCCAACAGAGAACAGAATAATGATGTATCTAGGTATTTGAGATATATTATGACATATAGTAGGAGTAGCAAACCAACTGACGATATTATAAGAAGAAATTGGGGTATACTAAAAGCTCTACCCTGTCTTAATTATATTGTTCCAGAGAAACCCCTTTTTACATATAATAATTATAGCAACCTTAATCAACGCTTATGCCACAAGGATTTTTCTTAAATAAAAAGACATCTTCTACTTCAAATAGGAAGGGTACATTCTCATGTTTTAATTGCTCTTGTTGTTCTGATATTTGTTCTTCCAATGTCTTTACCCACCCTGCAACTATGAAAACATTTTATTTTAAATGTTTAGCAACATGTAATACATCACTAGTAGTTTTTTTAGCTACATGGAAGTCATGTCCATCATTTTATGTGGGAAAGTCTATTAGAAAACTTAAAAACAGAATTATGGAGCATACATTGGATATCAGGAGAGGTGTATTGACAAATGCATTGGCTAAGCATATAAATGATAATGGATCTACACATAGCTTTTTGTTTAGGGTTATAGAGGTCATAGAACCCAGTTTAAGAAGGGCCGATATAAATATTAAACTTGAAACTTGGGAATATGATTGGATTATTTGTCTTCATGCAGATTCCCCACCAAGAATTAATAAAAAAGTTTCCCTTAAACCAGTTTTAAAACACAGACAGCAA
The DNA here is from genome assembly GCF_019279795.1 of Protopterus annectens. Classification (NCBI taxonomy): domain Eukaryota; kingdom Metazoa; phylum Chordata; order Ceratodontiformes; family Protopteridae; genus Protopterus; species Protopterus annectens. Next base: position 286,943,095 of record NC_056725.1, read on the forward strand.
TGTATAATATCTTGAAATATATATGTAGTTTTATAAATGTTAAATATTTTTTTATGGAAATGAATATGTATGTGTGTGATTTTAGAGGTTTATACTAGGAATTAATGAAAATTAATTAATTATGTCTTGATAGGTTGAGTTGTGTCATGTGATGTCATTTGAATGATTAAAATTGTATACACGTGGAAGTAATTTTGTAACACTGATGAAGGACCTTGTCTGAAAGCTTTGATATTGGTATATGACATTTATTAAATCTTGGTCAACTCGGTGCTGTGAAGCTGTTTTTCTTTTTGGATGTTTCCTTCAGCTATGCCACAGTCACAGAAGTGCATAGACAGAGTTGATGTAAATGAAATGGGATTGAGTGGGATTGTCACAGACGTGCATAGACAGAGTTGATGTAAATGAAGCGGAATTGCAATGCACACACTCAAATGGAATTCGCACTCTACTACAATGTCTCCAAAAATTTCCTATCTCAACCAAATATCAATGTTTGTTGACTATTAAACAAGTGATATATAATGCTGAGCTTACATATATTTTGGATACTCAATATAAGTTACAATAGAAGCACATGAATATGTATGGAAAATATGTAAATCACATGAAAGTATCTAGAAGTACTGTGGATAATGAAAGAATGTTTTTCTTTTTGGATGTTTGCTGGTTTACAAGCTTCACTTTATCATAGTGATGTTTGGTTTCTTTGATAGCTGAAGGAAAAGCAGGATTGTCACGTAAATGACTGCAGTCCACATTACTTTACTTTTCTTGGTTCAACACCCCCATTTGACATTTAAGTGTTGTATTGTCAGCTATGTGTTTGTTAGAGATATAGGCTTGTTTTTTGCAACTTCTGTAGGTTAACTTTCATCATTCCCTTATCTTATACCGTTATTGTGTGGATATGTGCATTTCTTGTCCATTTTCATTCTTCCATAGGATAATGTGTATGTTTATATTTGATGCATACCATCTATTTGTACATCTGTCAATAGATCTCAGTTTGTAAATAGTCTACAAAAACAAACAGTTACAATGTTATTTTTATGAATGTGTATACTATTGTCTACTTTTGAAGCTTTTATCCTTTATATGCTATGTGCTATATAACAGTGCATAAACATTGCATGTATTACTGGTGGATATATGTTAAAATTGTAAAGCTCATTCACTTAACATTGCTGTGCTTATAACACATATAACTAAAAGATGTACACAGTGCAGATCATATCATTTTTTTGGATGTTACATTGAGACTGTTTAATGTGTTATTCAAAAGTCACATTGTATGTCATTATTAATGTGTGAGACATGGACACATGAAATGACACATTTCAACTGCATAGACATAGATCATTGGTTCAGAGGTTCATAGATTTGTACTAGGCTAACTCCCCTTGTGGGCTATTTAAACTGAAATAACCACAAAAGGAGAACCTCCAAGTTACTACTAACCAAAAACATTGTAAAAAGATGCACGGTCCCAAACAATAATCAGCTACAGTAAATATGAAATAAATAAATAAAAAGTTTTATTCCAGAAGTAGTACAATGAATATTAAGTGTGTTCATCCTGCTACTATCAGGACTTCTTCAAAATGAATTAAAAAAAATACACAAGGTTTTAAATACCCCAAATGGCACCAAAAGATTTTTAAACCATTTGACTTTTACATGTGACATTTTAAAGAATAGCTCCCCTTTTCCCAAAATTAAACATTGTTCCCCTACCAACTTTACAACCAACTAAATAAATGTAAAAACTAAGCACACAAAATGTCCCTTATCACCAAAACATGTTTAACTATTGAAAATATTCTCATAAACCTAATAAAATATCTACTGCATGAAAAACAGACCTAAAAACATGTTTTTCATAATACAAAACAAAAAGAAAAGTACAAAAAACAATGCAAATTGCATCATGAACAAATCACTCTAAAGGATCTTAATACACAATACAAGCTGTAAAATAATCTATAAAAAAATTAATGTATAGCGAAACTAAAAGCCTGCAAAGTAAGTTAGACCATTGCTATCACAATTTAGAAGCCCTAAACTTTAAAACAGGTTTAATAGAGACATAGTCTTTTAATTCTGGTATGGTAAAGGCATTCAATTTAAACTGCTGTTGTGCCTCCTTATAACATAACTGGTTTTCCCAATCCACTCCTCTAAGGTCAATATTCACTTGCTCCAAAATAGCAAAAGAAAAATCAGAATGAGTTGGGTATGCTAAGGTGTGTTTGTATAATGCATTACTAAGGTTCTTAGTTCTAATGCAGTATAAATGCTCATAAATCCATTTATTTAGTGGTCTTTCAGTCTTTCCTACATAAAAACAGGAACATCCCTTGCGCACAGCTAAATAAGTGATCCCTTTGCTGGAACAATTGCCCCTTCTAAAATAAATTTTACTTTTAGGGTTGTTTCATAAAGTTACACATTCTCCATTACAAATATATTTACAATAGGAACACCTACCACATCTTCTAGTACCACCAGTACGTAATACCCTTTTTGCCATATATCCCCTTTCAAAAATATGCTTTAAGTTATTACCTGTTTTAAGCACAAAATTGGGGTTTGCACCCAATTTCCCAACTAACTTCGGGTTAAACCTGAACATCTTTCATTTGTTTAAAACCACATTCTGCACAGAAGGGGCAGCATGGTTGTACTCAATGATTATAGCTCTATTCATTTTTTCTGCTGGTTCTGTTGCATCTATATCATAACATTGAAGACGCAAAATGTTGAATGCTCACAAAAGTGAAAATGCCAAAACTCAAATTCAGTACAGCCTCCCACATCCCCCACTAAATATATATTCCAACTCCGAGATCGCATTACAGCGAGGAAAGGGCAAATATCCCAATCTTCACTGTACTGTGATCTCTAAAATGGACCTTCAGCATTTTGGCACTTTTGCTGTTGTGCCATTCGACATTTTTATTTTTCGATAATATGATATAGACCCATTCTGTCTGTAGATTATAGTTCCCCATTCGTTTAGCACCCAATAGTGGTATATATTTTGACCCCTATCCTGATACTATTTCCTTTACCACATCCATAATTAAAATGTCTGGGTACTGCCTTTCTGCAAATAACTTGGAAATACATTTTATTTCATCCGAAAAATCCTCAGACTGGGAGGTTATCCTTGCCGCTTTAACCATTTGGCCTTTAACCACACTTTTTTTATGCTTAAAGGGGTGTGAACTAGAGAATGATAAATAAGAGTTACTAAAGGTTCATTTTCCTGTAAATCTTAGACCTAAGGTTCCCTTCAAATATGTAAATCCTAACATCCAAATATTCAATCCCATTCTTATCATAAGTATAGGTAAACTTCAAATATTCAGCGGTTTTGTTTAGATATTCAATAAAGGTGTCAATAGAACTATCAGGACCTTCCCAAATCACAAAACTGCTGTTCAATCATTTTTTATATAACTTAACGTTTCCAAAATGTGGAACCAAAAACATATTTCACTTCCCAATTCAAAAGAACTACATTTGCATAAAAGGGGGCACACGCCACACCCATTGCCACCTCCTTAATTTGCTAAAAGTTTTCTCCCTCAAAATAAATTAAATTGTTCTCTAGTACCACTCTCATAAGTCCTCCATGCAGGCTTAAGTCCTTTCATTTAAGTGACTCAACCATGTTTAAACTTCCAAGAAAAAAATCCAAACCTTCCTCAGTGGGGATAGATGAGAACAATTCCATAAACACTTTTGTTAGAAACCAAATTTCATATGTAACCAGGTCTCGTGTTAAACCACCTAAAAAGTCCCATGAGTCTTTAATCAAATGGTCACAAATTTTAAGGACTGGTCCAAAAAAAGTCTAAAAGGATGCATTTTTGAATCCCTACTGGACACAATTGGCCTATAAGGGGGATTGGTGGTGATTTTCTTAATCTTTGGGATTCCAAAAAATGGTGGTATTCATCCATGATGATAACAATGGTCTAACTTACTTTGCAGGCTTTTAGTTTCACTATACAGTGATTTTTTACAGGTTATTTTACAGCTTGTATTGTGTATAAAGAACTTTCAGACTGATTTATTCATGATGCTATTTGCATTGTTTTTTATACATTTATTTTTGTTTTGTATTATCATAAACATGTTTTTTGGTTTGTTTTTCATGCAGTACATATTTTATTAGGTTTATGAGAATATTTTTAATAGTTAAACATGTTTTGGCAATAAGGGACATGTTTATACTTAGTTTTTACATTTATTTAATTGGTTGTAAACTTGGTAGGATAATTATTTTTGGGAAAATTCCTTTAATTGTCAAATGTAAAAGTCAAATGGCTTAAATTTTTTGGCACCATTTGGGGGTATTTAAAACCTTGTGTCTGTTTTTAAATTCATTCTGATGAAGTCCTGATAGTAGCAAGGCAAAAGCACTTAATATTCATTGTACTCCTCCTGGAATAAAACTTTTTATTTGTTTGTTTCATATTAACGGTGGCTGATTATCATTTGGGAGCATGCACCTTTTTACAATTGTTTTGGCTATTTAAACTTAGCCAACTACCCCAAGTGAGAATAAAACCCTGCACCTTGTGTCTATAAGTTAAACACCTTAATCATTATGGCAACCTCCACCCTAAATATCTGTATATTTCCAGATTAGAACCCTGAATGCCATCATACAAGCTGACTGCATTAGTCCTTTGAGCCACAGAAGCAGCTTATCGTGCATGGCATTAGACTTCCATAAACATCTTCTCACATAGCAAAGAACAAGAAGGTAGGCAGGTAGGGTTGCGGACTTTGATGAGAGCATACATGACTGTTGCAGATTTAAATACAGCTTCTGTTTTTTTTTCCCCTAGTCAGTGCTTCTATTATCTGTTATATAAATGTCTCTATGCAAACTATGACATAGAATTGTATAACACTGCTGGACTAGGTGATTAATTCAGCACTGATTTAGCTCAATGTGATTTTGGAATTAATCTTCTTCACTTTTTATTCCTACAGATAGGAGGTTCATGTATGGAAGACAGCCTTTTTCATTAAGTGCATGTATAGGCTGGAAGAGCAGCATGGGGAGAGAGGTATGTGCTGTTATTTTCAGCCTTATTGCTGCCTTGTGGGACCATTAGTCTGTGTCCATCTCCTGGATATGAATGTTATTCAGATGCATCCATGCATGTAAATTAGATTGCGAGATTCCCATTATGCATCCACAAGGTGGATATTGTAATTGTTAATGTATTGTGTATACCTTTTGATAGCAATGTTTTTGTGAAAATCGCATGCATACAAGTCCTTCCAATGTCAATGGTTTATTTTGAGGTTATAGGATGTTTGCTGGTGCAACCAAAATGAAAGTCAGATTTGTAATACTTGCACAGATTGTGGGGTGATAATCTATTGTATATAAGTTTTGAGTGTTTGCTTAATTAGTGCTTATTGCTGATCATATACAACACAGCTTTTATTATTTCTTATGTTATAGTAATATACAGCAAGCAACTTGTATGTGTATATGGTAGTGGTTCTAAGCTTGCTACATGGTGTATGTAACTGGTATCTTTATCTATTGAATGGGTTCCTGCTGTGTCACATTATTGTTGGTAGGGTTGAATGAACTGCTTTGTATTGCTTGAGTTTTACTTTATTACAACACTATCTTACATAAAAAAATACTCTTTACTGGTTCACGTGGCAATAATCACTATGATTTGTTATTGAGGCTATGGTTCTTCTTACACTGTATTTAATTACGTATTTATATATTTTAAAAAGAGTAATGCAGTAGTGTTAATGGACTAACTGAAGGAACAATCAGGCTGAAATTAGGTCATATATGAGCAGCTCCTTTATAATATCACTTTTAAATGTGTCAGTGGGCTATTCCTTGATTCACTGAAACACATACATATTGGCAAGAAAATGTTTACACATCCATTATGCACATGCAGGATGGCCAAGACAAGACCATGCTGCCATTTGACATGGTATGCTGTACAGCAGTGGTCCATATATTTGATTCTGTTTTAGATGCCCATATGTTGTAATGTTATGTTGTTACCCATGATGCATTGCACATATAATTTGCATCTGATTTTCAATTACAGCCTTGCATATGGTGATTTTCCAACTATCAAATATTTTATGCATTTGCTATAATACATTAGATATTGCACATATTACAGTTTTATGACTGGGTAATAACTCAGTGTTTATGTGTGCGGTAAACACTGTAGTGAGACCATATGTGCCTGTTGTTTTATACTTGTACTGTTACTCATAATCTGTATAGAGTTATATGCTATATTAATAGTTGTATATTTATGCTTTCAATTTATGAAACTCCTCTGTAAATGTGATTTAAAGACATTTGGTATGCTGATACTGCTAAACATGCACTTGTATCAATGGATGTCATCCTAATCTGTCATGCATTTTCCTATAAATTGTGATGGTGAGTGCTGACCTTTGACATGTTTTTAGACATGCTTAGACAGTGATGTCTGTTTATAGATTGTTAATGTATATGTGTTATGATGGTGTCATTGCTTCATACACTCACAAATCAACCTGTGATGTAAAAGTATTTGCAGTTTTTTATGCGTTTTTACATTTTTCTTACATCCAGTAATGTGATCTTTACACTTGTATTATGTGCTTACATGACCATACAATTTTTCAGGCAGACATTACGCCAGTCATATATTGGCTATGTTGAAAATCTCATTTGCCATTTAATATACTGTTATCCTGTTACATTATTTTGACATGCACTGTTATATTCATTACAAGGTGCGTGCATCTATCATTGTCCTTTTGTGATTACATAATGGTCAACATGTATATGTATTCGTTAACACAGTTGTTATACCTTGGGTTACAATGCTCCTTGATATTTGGATTATACATTGATAGTTTAAGATATGTGTGTGGGTGTGTGTGTGTGTGAAATGCTTCATTGGCATGCACGCAACTGACTCATTCCTCTCGTCTGTTATATTTCCATTACTACTGGCACGCTTTCTTACCTAACTTTGATATTAGCTAAAAGTACACGGGTACATGACTTACACCATGTGTGTTTGTACATAAGGCAATGGATATATTGTCATCTTCAGCCCATTATGTGAATGCATTACATATGACACATATCTGTTTCATATGTGTCGTCCAGTATATTCTAACTTGCATAACAGATATGTTTGAAAGTGTAAGGGTTTCATCTAGTGCAGATTTACACAGACACATAACTACTGAATTAATTCTCAGCTGACTACTGCATCTCACTTGGTTACTGCACAGGGTGTATGACTTGTACATATTGTTGTACATATTGCTATTTTCTTTTACTGTTAAGACTCTTATAGGACTATGTATAGATTTACTGTCATAGTCATGATACCCAGAAATGGACCCATGCCAATCCACCCATCCATACGCAATGACACACACAATCACTTTCTGCAGAGTCAGAGGGATCCAGAAATATGATGATGATGATGATAATGAGAGACCAGGACCAGCACATGCCATCATTACTGGGGACTGACAGCAACTATGTCCTCCATCATGCCAGCCAGATGACCGGAGGTGCCAGATATATTATGTCATCACCGCTGTGTTCCAGACCCTGATGAGAAATATCTCATACCTAGTCAGAAGGTTACCAAAGCAAAGGATGAGGACAAAATGGTTCATACTGCTTACCTTGACCTGGCCAAGGCATTTGATGCAATACCCACTCGGGAATTGTTGATAAATTGAAGAGGTTAGGCATAAACCCTTATGTCACCCAGTGGATAGCCAGCTGGCTCACAGACAGGATCTAAACAATTAGAACTGGTAAATCCATCTTTACAAAGAGGGCAGTCTCAAGTGGAGTCTCTCAGAAATTGGTCCTGGGATTGCTCCTTTTTGGCATTTACTTCTCTAAAGTCAAGGCCAATATCAATAGCTTCTGGCTGACCAAATTTGCAGATGATTGCAATTTAGCAGTCAAAGAATCCCCCACCAACACTAATGTTCTCCAGGAAGGGCTGACACAGACAAAGCCATGCAGTAAAACTAAATGCTAATAAATGCATAATAGTATCATTCAGGATATTACCTACCCCTGGTAACTATCATATTGATAATGCAACCCTAACAGTTGACCCAGAAATCAGGGACCTGGGTAACAACATAAACTATAATCTAGCCTTTGACCATCATGTGTCAACAGTAGTAAGGACATTTTTCTATGTTGTGCAACCTATAAACAAAGACCACACCAAGAGGTTCTTTGGTTCGATTCTTGGCTGTGGTGCCTTCTGTGTGGAGTCTTCATGTCCCCCCTGCAGTTGTGTTGCTTCCCTCCCACATTCCAAAGACATGCAGTAGGTGGATTGGGCACTCCACATTGGTTGTAGGTGTGAGTGTGTGTACGAGTGAGTGGTATGAATGAACTACCATGGCAGGGCTAGCCACCTGGTGGTGTAAAGCTTGGCTCAAGATGATTGTCACCATTGAAGTGACATCCTGATCCCTTGTGCAAAAGTGGTTGACGTTGGATGGATCTTATGAATTTCAAAAGTGAGTAACCACATCATGCAGCCTACATATTTTGGCAAACAACACAACTGTGTACAAATAGCTTATATTCTAATATGTGTACACCTTGTCTACGTACTACACATTAGCATATATGTCCAGCTGTCATTATATATAATGCAGCAGCCTTCCTTTTTATGGCTGTACAATCAGGTGCCTCTAACATTCCAAATACATCATTGTAAGGCTACAGTGTTTATGTGTCATTCATCCGCAGATGGTGTGCCATAGTTGTGTGTGTGTGTGTGTGTGTGTGTGTGTGTGTGTGTGTGTGTGTGTGTGTGTATATATATATATATATATATATATATATATATATATAAATGACTATGCTTTGATAACTCGAGTTTGCCACCTGTCATCTTACAGCAGCATGGCAGTATATATGGGTAGGTGATACTGTACCCTATTTCACTAGTCACCTATGCTAATTGCTGTTTAACCACTACACATTATTGTCTTATTTGTATCATATCTACAAAAACATGTTCATAGCCATCATCAATACAAACTGCACCTGTCAGACTTTGACCATTTAGTTCAGTGCACCTTGCAGGGGACTTGCAGTTCATCTTGTGTTGTGGGAACATGCATGTGCAATTTATTTACTTTGCTATGCTTGTTTTGCTTTTTTCTCTAACATCTTTTTCATGCATGTATTTTCTTACTAATGTAGACATATGTTGTCTATCTCCCATCCTTCTTATAGCTTTGGCATATATGTTTGAAATATACATGGCATATGTATATATGCATATACTTATACACATACACATATACATAGGTTCATAGATTCATAGGTAGGTACTAGGCTATCAGCCCAAGGGCCTAGGTAAGCCTAGCCAACAAGGTTCCCTGGCTTATGCCACCCAAGAAAGTAATTTTCCTGTGCCCCTGTCAAGCAGCGCCACAAAAGTGATCCCTGGGGTGTATTTCCTATTTCCCATCCATTCATCAAGATTTTTCTTGAAGAGTGCTAATGAGGAACTTTGCTTGACATAGATGGGTAGCTTGTTCCAGAGTATAGGAAGTCTCTGGAACAGGAATCTATCCCTCCAGCATGTCCTGTTTATTGTGGCAGAGATATATGTGTAGGTGCACCTTCATTTGACGTATTATACTTACACTATAGGTATATAAGGGGTATATGTCAGATTATCATGTTTTTGGAATTCATATGGTCAAGACCATATGTTCAAGTTTCCAAAAACTCAAGGGATCTGTATGGAGATCATGGTACAGCGGGTATCTGAGAAGTTACCATTTTCCCCACTGTAGTGCAATCTCAGAGTTGGTGTATATAATTTTCATGGGGTGTTGTGGCACAACCTCCCCCCCCCACACACACACACATCAGGGATACAGGGGGCCTGCTTCCATGAAGAAAATGTAGATTTTTGGTTGTTTTGTTTTATCTGAGTTTTCAAAACTCAAACATATGGTCTCAACCATATGAGCTTTGCATTTCTGAAAACTCAGTAATCTGACAAAAATTCATAGTGGGACCATATGACATTGTGCCACAAGGCCACAGTAACATATACATTAAAGACATATACACACAGGATGGTAGTAGTTAAGAAGATTCCATATGTGTTCATGTTTCATTTCTGTGGTGCGCATTGCCCAGACATTTACATGCTTCCAGCATAACTATGTATGCAGAGGCTTACATTTTTTTGTTTTGTATTATTCATATGCTTTTTCATAATGTATATGTATCACAGTGTGCTTCTCATTTCATTTCATTGCTGTGGGTATATGTAATGACCCTTCTTAATTTTTTAATTTTCCAAATCTTTTGGCTTTCTGATACCATGATGAGAATTGACCCCATTCCTAAGTCAACATATGATTAAAGTTCATGAAATCAGTATTGTTTCAATATTTGATGCCAGCCAGAAGTGCTCTTCGCAGCACCCGCAATGTGCCCAGTAATGACTCCTGCAATTCATGTGGAGTTACATGTATTGATAACATATCTAAATATGATTGTCTATTATTTTTTATAAGTCCCATTGCTCCTACTGCTATCGGAACTGTATGGGTGTCTTTCTTCCGCATTGCTCTCATTTCTCCCTGCAAATTCTGGTATTTTATGACTTTGTGTCTTTCTGTATGGAAGACACTGTAATCACCGGGTGTGGCAATTTCAGTGATCAATGCTACTTTTGTCTTCTTTTCATGGACCACTATATCCGGTTTTCTAGCATCTATCTTTTGAACTGTTGGAAATGGGTGATCCCATGTGATATAGACTTCATCATTTTCTATAATGCTTTGTGGCTCATGTTTCCAGTGTTTTTCACCCACTTCAGTACCATAAGGTTTGCACAATCCCCAGTGCAAAAGTCTTGCCACATTTTTATTCCTTTCAGTATATAGTCCTTCTGCCAGTACTATGTCACAACTAGCAACAAGGTGTGCAACTGTTTTCAATTCTGTTTTACACATTCTACATTTATCTGTTTCTCCCACATGTTCAATGGACTTTGTAAACTAATGTGTATGTAGCCCACTAGCCTGGGCCACCAATATTAACCTTTCATCTCTTGGTTTGAATTCACCTTTCCTTAACCATTCCTGTGTTCTTTCCTGATCAACATGAAGTTCTTCCAGAAGTTTTCTATACTTGTAATTATATTTATGCATTTTCCACATTTCTTGCCTTTTCATCTGGTCCTTCACCTTAATATTCTTTTTTTTTTGTTTTTTGGCACATTCACTTGCTGCCTGACATTTATCTACTTCTAGTTTGATTTCCATTCCTGTTTGACACTGATATGCTTCTGCTAGACTAAGCAAGGAAGTCATATTTGATTTATTCTCCTCATGTTTCAAAACATTTATTACATTTGGGTCTGTTGAGGTCAGCAGATATGTGTACAGTCCCATGATTGCAGATCTATACATGTAAGCAATTTCGAGGAGGCCCATACCGCCTTCAGAATGGGGAATATATAAAGTTGGTATGCACTGATATTTCTAAATCATATGGTGAACACAAAGCATCCTTCTTGTTTTCCTGTCTAATCAGCTCAACACGTTTTGGGGCCAGTCATTCACTCCAAAACTGTAAGTTAGGACAGGAAGAGCAAATTGATTTATACACTCCCTCTTGCTCAGGTTCTTTTATATCGCATTATTGTCACAAACTGTTGTTTTCTTGGTATTGCAGTTTTTCTACTTTAAAGGTTGCTTTTGCACATTAATCAAGACCAAATTACATTCTTATATCATCTGAAAAAAATTTGACAGCTTGCAGTTGTGCTTTCAGTTTCTCATCTGGTGAGCTATACAGCTTTAAATCATCAACAAAGAGAAGATGAAAAATCTTTGCACTTTACTGTTTCCTAGGAGTCAAATTATAGCCATGGCATAAGCTGTTAAGTAGACAGCTTAATGGGTCAAGGGCAAGACAGAATAGTCGTGGTGGCAGAGAGTCACCCTGGAATATCTCCCATTGAATTTTTATCCCTGGAGTAATAATTTGCCCTTTATCAAGGCTTAATTGCAAATTAGTCTGCCACTGTTTCATGGTCACTGTAATATTGTCGATCAGTGTAGGGTGTATCTTATACATTTTCAAGCACTCTTTTATCCATGAAAGTGGGATAGTATCAAATGCATTTTTATAGTCAATCCATGCTATACTCAAATTCTTCCCCTTCTTACAGTTCTCCACTATGGCTTTATTTGACAACAAATGATCCTTTGTTCCATATGACTTTGGGCCGGATTCATGAAGGCTTGCACGGAGTCTAAGAGTAGGGTAAGACTCCATGCAGCCAACATGTCTGCCGAGCGATCCAAGAACAGCCAGCAGGGGCGTGCAAGAGAGCTCCTAAAATGACTCTTACACGGACAGGGCAAGGTTATGCAAATTACCTCATTTGCTGCTGAAAGTTATGCAAATGAGGTAAATTTGCGATCCAGGAAACCCTAACCTGTCCGAGTAAGAGTAGTGTTATTTGCAGAAATGTACTCCGTTGTCAACTGAGAATCCGTTCTGCAAATAGCAAAATAGAGCCGTGACAGCTCCAAATAAAGGATGCATCCAGTTGAGGAAGCATGCCAATGGCCAAATATACAGCCATTGGCAATCCTTCCTGCTACAAAATAAAAAAAAAATAATTTTTTTTACCTCGATCCCCGAAGTATAAGCATAGCACAGCATTGCACAAAAGTGCTGCGCTCTAAAAACCAAAAAATAAATAAATAAAAGCAAAAATTGGCATTTTATTTCAAATATACATCTGCCATGCAAGTGAATTGCAGGTTGAAGACAACATGGCTACTGAGTAGAGGTTGCTAAGGGGGGAAGCTCAGTCTAAGAGATGTAACCAAGCATTAGTAGGCAATCCTATGCAAATGAGGGTAAGGATAGTGAATCCCAATTTCACATGGCATATGAGCAAAGTCCATGGAGTGTAAGAGTAGGATAAGGGGAGTATCAGAGTAGAAGATAGGTGACATCATGAGGGGGGGTATGTATGAAAGAATGTAAGCTCATTGGAGCAGAGTGGCATGTGTTTGCTGTCAGTTACCTATCACTGGAAGAGGCATGTCAACAGGTATCCTAGCTAAAGGCAAGAAATTGAAGGTGTATGCCGTGGATAACACTAAAGTTTCTTGTAGAAGTGCCTGCAATGTGTATGCGCATGTGTGCGCGCCTGTAAAATCGAGTAAGACTGTGTGCACGTGTGTGCGCCTGTGTGCGCGCGTTTAAGCTGGAGTAAGCAAGTGTAAGGTTGTTGAAACCTGTGTAAGGGCGATTGCACCTGTGTGCACTCGTTTAAGCCGGAGTCAGCAAGTGTTAGGCCGTGTAAGCATGTTTGCGTGCGTATAAGCTTGTGTGCACGTGTTTGCACTTGTTTGTGTGGCGCTGCCCCCTGTGGAAACAGAAAGGGAAAAGGAAGCACAACAAATAGTAGGAAGTTAACCAAGGAGAACTAGCACAGCTTGCAGTTGAAAACAATGAGAATCAGCCAATTACACAGGCAGTACACTAGTCCAGCCCAGCCCAGCACTTAAAACTCTGCAAACAACTTTCCACTATGTTTTTCTCAGAAACACTGCAACACTGCAGTAAGCTAATAGAAGTGAAAACTGAAAAAGCTTTACTGAGACAAAGAAATGTTAGAGGCTGACATTGCTGTTATAAGGCGACATATGCAACATGCTGAGGGTGGTGACAATGCGAATGCTGCTGAGCAACCCACAGTGAGGAGATGAAGAAGAGTGTACAGGCCCAGGGTAACCTACCAGGGGCTACATGAGCTGGAGATAGTGGAGCTCTATAGAGTGGACAGAGACCTCATGCAACAAATTGTTGAGCTGTGCAGGCCATGCCTCACACAGAACCAACAGAGGGGAACCCATCCCAGTGGAAACCAAGGTATGTGTTGGCCTAAGAATACTAGCAACAGGTACCTTCCAGAGACCAACTGGTGATATGATGGGGATTTCACAGGCATCAGCATCCAGGGTACTGCACCAGTTCCTGAACGCCATGTCAGCACATGTCGGTGATCATGTATATTTCCCCATTTCCCGTGAGGTATTGGCCAGCAATATGCATCTTTTCCAGCAAATAGCGGAATACCCCGAGGTAGTGGGTGCAATAGACTGCATGCACATATGCATCAAATCACCAGCTGGTGAGTGGAGTAGGGTCTACTTTAACCGCAAGGTTTTCCCCTCCATCAACTGCCAGGTTGTGTGAGATGCCCAGGGCATAATAATGAATGTGTGTGCTGGCTGCCCTGGAAGCTACCATGATTCCCATATCTGGCATCACACACGGCTGTACCAGACATTTGCCAATGGGGACATCCCTCATTGTCACCTAGTGGGGGATACTGGATATGCACTGGAACCATGGCTGATGACACCCATCAGAAATGCACACACACCTGAACAGGAACGCCGTAATGAGGCACACACACAAACACGAAATGTAATCAAGCGTGTGTTTGGGCTGCTCAATTCACGGTTCCGGTGCCTGAAAACATCTGGTGGAGCCTTGCAGTGCTCACTAACTACATGTGCCCAAATAGTCATGATATGTGCTATGCTACATAATATGATCCTGCAAAAACAGTTGCAGCAGGAGCAGCATAGGGCTGGGCCAAATAGCCCCCGACCATTGCCAAGGCCATCACAGGCAGAGAGTGACTCAGAGGAGGAACAACCTGAGCCTACCCCAGTAGGCAGAAGAAGGCGTGCCCAGTATGCTTTGGCCTTGGCAAAGAGGCAACGCATAGCATATATACTGGCTCAGTAGGAACCCTGGAAATCATACCTCTCTCTGACTTGCACATATAGTAAAAGGGATGTCTAACTTGACACTACCTGTTTTCAAACATGTATAGGGATTGTACTATGTGCATCTGACATAGGCAGCCCTGCAGCACCACCTGAGGCATGATTGCCATGTTTTAAGCAATATAAAGCAGTGCTAAACAGCTTTTACCACTATTTAGTATATGTAAACAAAATTGCCGACACACTAAGTAGCACAACTTTAGGCAATGTTGAGCAATATTGGGCAACATTCAACAATGTTGGTTAATGTTGAGCAATGTTGGGCAAGTCTGGTCAAAGTTGGGCATAGCTGAGCAAAAGCAGGTAAATATGGTCATATTTGCTTTACTGTTCCTTAAGCAGTCTAGTCTGCCCAGTATGAAAATATGGAGCAGTGACAGCCCTCGAACCCCGGATACTGTGCACTATAGTCACAGTACTGAACCACTAAACCATGACAGTATTTCAATGATCAGCCTGTATGAAGAAATGTTGATAAGTCTATGCAAAGTGTCTCATGGAAACCCCACAAGCACAGCATAATCCCTGTAGAGTTATGACACAAAGGTGAGCCCTGCAGTAAAAATACAACTTGATTTACAACACACATATAGTATAAATGTTAATATTGGGCATGTTCACACAAGTCAACAAATGTAGTGGACTTCACACAGCAACATACTGAAAGGTCACACTGGGCATGCTCACACACTTGAATAAATGAGGCAAATGTCAGGCAACAACATACTGAAAGGCCAAACCGGGCATGCTCACACACTTAGGCCATGTCTGGGTACAGCAGTGGGCCACACATATCTGGGAGTTGCATGTGTTAATCCAGGAACATCTCACAATTCACCAATCCGGACTTGTGCACACAGTGATATGACAAGAGACACATATATAATATATTGGAACCCTGTCATAATCAAATATGTACTACAGATACTTAGGTTGCTCATAGAAAGTTGAAAAGCAAAGAAAATAAAAAACCCAAAATCAGTATCATCAATAAACAATGTGCACTCCAAACACTATCCAGTCCAGGTCATGGAAAGATTATCTGCGAAGGAGTCTATACAGAACCATGACACTTCCTTCAGCTATGTCATGAATAGCAATGTACACTTATATATGTCCTGAGTCAGGGCCAACTGTAAATGACTGACAATGCCAATATCCTGTCAGACAGGCCCATACATACATACCCACCTCCCACTGACAAAAGGCCCTATCATCATACCAGGAGATATCACATGTAGAATGGGTAAACAGCTCCTTCCAAAGCTGAAAACATGGCATCAATTGGATTACATTGTGCCCCTATATGTGTCATAAGTGAACTGCAGAACAAACAGACCCTGCACCTGAACAGTCTGTTGAGCCTCACCCTCTCTACAGGATATGAAACTGTTGAATGGATTACAACAACATATGGCACACTACACAAGTGTTGGTGCACAATAGACCATGGGAACTATAGTCTTATAAGCCGATGAAGTCTGATCTGCAAGGCTATGGAGTCCATCATGATTGAAGTCAGAAACAGAGCTATTGGAAGCTTATAAACACACAACCCTACCAACTTTGGTCTGGTCATGGGCAGATCATGTTTCCCAAACCTGCTAGGCTGTTTGCAAGGTAGCCACCCAGGACATACATCAATGAAATGAGCTACACACATCCCACATACACTTTGAATAGGCCTTTTCCAACATGCCAGACACATGTCGCATCCACAAAATCAACAACCTGTGCATAAATATATATTGCCATTGGATGGATTGTCAACTGGGCCACAGATAGATCACACAAGGTAAGAATTTTGGAATCCTGTTCAAGCTGGTAACACCTGGTGTCCCCCCATGGCTCAGTCCTTGGATTGCATAAAACTAAGTGCACACACATTACCATGTCTAGTCTGATGATGTCAGCATCCCACAAATATAGCAGTGGAAATGAAAACTCCCATTAAAGCATATAGCGCGTTGTGTTAATGCGTATCTCTCCAGTATCATACCATAGTTAGGTAGGGGTTTGAATCCTGCTGAGTGTGTGTATGTGTGTGTGTGTGTGGGGGGGGTGTATGTTTTTGTGTGATTTCCTCTGAGAGTATTGCCCTTTTTGGAGACTAGGAAAACACCTTAAAAGTGTTCTATTCCTGTTTGGCAAGTCTGATGATGTCAGCATCCTACAAATATAGCAGTGGAAATGAAAACTTCCAGTAAAGCATATAGCGCGTCTTGTTAATGCGTATCTCTCTAGTATCATAACATAGTTAGGTAGGGTTTTGAATCCTGCAATTGCTGAGTGTGTGTGTGTGATACTGTTGGTTAATGTGTTATGGGTTTAGCTTTTACTACTGTATGACATATCAGTATAACAACAGTATGTGCATTGCACACTTCAGGTATCTGTGTGGCAAATACATATATGTACATGTGACCTCAAGTTAGTTCATAGGTGTGAAGCCTGCTTTCTATATGAATACATCTGTTACCTATGACAGACTGTGCTGCTGCTTCTCAGACCTTAGGTCACATATGTATGTTTGTGAAAAGGCCAGCCACTGTAGTGATTTGTGGCCTAGGTCATCTGTGTCACACACACCCATGACAGTTTCTATAGAATAGTGTGAGTGAGGGTTCATGCCTTGGGTATATTTCAGACATGTTCAAACACAACAAAGTCTGTCAATAATGGACATTCATTATAGGTGCACAACAACTTTGTGGATATGCACACAGACCCCTTATTGGTTATGTGATACACCGAGGGACTTCAGAATACCTATGGAAATGTGAATACCAAAGGACAGGTGACATAACACTTGGCTGTATGTACACATCGGTACCCATTCTACAGGTTTGGGGCTACTACCTATGTGGTACTGTCGGGATACTATGTTTATTAAATGTGGATGACTATGCTATATTTGGCTTACAGCTTTACAGCATGGGTTGGACAACAGGTATCTGTCTGTATGATACTCCTGTGGAGGATAGGTGCCTCATCCGGAGAATGCATTTTAAGCCACTGTATGCATTTCCAGATGTGGACGGACATATCCCTAGTGTGTTTGTTTGTACCTAAGAGGGCTATATGCCAAACAGGAGTGGTCCCAGGAATGGGTGGCAGTCAATACCACTGGTTACTGGTATAGTATAGTACCGGATGGATCCAAATGCTACTGAGTTTCCTACATCTGTGTGCCAGTTGTCAAGACATCATCTAACAATTGGTTATAGTCAGGCTGTTGAGGTTGTGTATACTACCAGAGTGCAAACCAATGACAGATAGTAACAGTATCACCCACAGCATAGTGTCAAACCATGTCATACACACATGTGTACCCAAGTTAATACATATGTGTATTAAAATGCATACTGGCCACCAATCGAAACAAATACAGGGCATGTCACCCTTCCCATGTGTCCACTATGCAAGTACATGCAGACAGTGCACCTCCACCATGCTCACAAATGTACACCTGCAAATCTGTACTGCACACATCACACACGTACTGTCCACTCACCAACACATGCTGCTAAAACTACACACATCAGCCAAGTGGCACATGGGCAGACAATACATTTTTGGAATTAACACTGTTGCAAACAATACTACATTGATAATCATATCTTTAATGCATCATGCCTGCTCAGATATACCTACAGGGATATCATTACACTGTACTGTTGACAACATGCTAACATTGCTACACTGCTATAAAGTCACCCTGTGCATCAGCACCATGTTAGCCTGTTCCTGCATCAATGTTACAGATGACAGGAGGTGGCACAGTTTCATCATATGCACAGGGTGTGTTGTTGGTTTGCCAGAGCCCAACAATGACCCATCCAATCGACATGTATGTGTGTGTGTGTGTGTGTGTGTGTGTGTGTGTGTGTGTGTGTGTGTGTGTGAGGGACAACAGTACAGCATGGGTCAATGTTGATGTAATGTGTGTGTGTATGTGTTAGCCCTAGGTGTTTGGATTATGTGTGTGTGTCTGCATGCACACAGTTCCACCATGTGGCTGCCATATACATGAGGTTGTGGGACAGCCACAGACTGTACCTGCCAGGCTGTACAGATCACCGTCTCTGTCCACGGACACAGTACCTGTGCCTGGCAGGGGTACAATGGACAGTATTGGGTACTAAGCCAGACTGGGTACTAGTATCAGAAGCAGAGGGATATCGACTGGACCCATGTCCCTGCTGGGACTGGCCAGAGCCACGTGCATGTGGTCTTCTATGATGGTCTATTGACAGCCCTGCTCCAACATTGCTGGGGCTGGTACTGCCACTACAGGAGCGGCTGTGACTTGTGTGTCATCCACGTCATTGTCTCGGCCTTCCTGCACTGTCCTGGCACATGGACATGACATTGTAGAGGACATCTAATGTCTCCCCCCAACATCTATCAATAACCTCAGTGTAGTGAGGGACTGCACCGGCAAGGTCACGGATACTGTCATTGATAGCGGTGTTATGGGCCCTCTGCGCCCTCAGTCCCTGTCTGGTGTACCATTCCATACGTGCCTGTGCCTGCATTACAGCCCAGAACATACCTGAGGTTGTAAGACCTGTGGGGGCACGTCTGCCAGGGGCATTATGACCAGCAGTGCTCCCACAAGAACCCCTGGACATCCGCCTATGTGGTACCATTCCAGGAATCTGGGTATGGCTGCTGTGAGGGGATGCATGTGCCATAGATACCACACTATCCTGGTCAATGCCTACTGTATGCTGTCCCTCAGCTAAGGCCATTGGTGATGAAGGATGTATTGGCAGTATGAATGTGCACATAGATGTTGTGGAAAGCTGTGTACTGTCGATTGGCGGACCAACAACAGACCCTGACAAACCTGCCTGTGCCACAACACATTTTTCATCATCTCCACTATTTGTGGCAGTGTCTTCAGGTTCCATGCTGCACTCAACCAACACAACCTCAGCACCTGTGAGAGGGAGACAGGAAACACACTTTACAATCTGTACATGATGTTAGAACACATGCACACATGCACACATGAACGCATGCACACATGCACACATGAACACATGCACACATGCACACATGCACACATGAACACATGCACACATGCACACATGAACACACGCACACATGCACACATGCACACATGCACACATGAACACATGAACATGAACACATGCACTCATGCACACATGAACACATACACACATGCACACAAGCACACATGAACACATGCACACATGCAGACATGCACACAGGCACACATGCACACTTGAACATATGCACACATGCGCACATGAACACATGGACATGAACACATGCACACATGCACAGATGAACACATGCACACATGAATACATGAACACAAATACACTGCTCACTAAAGTAGACACACACACACACACACACACACACCAACAGCAATCCAGAACATACCCATTAGTGGTTGATGGTGGAGTATAGTATCACAAGCCAAAGAGTCCTATCACACGTGTCAGCATGCAAGATGTGTGTTGCTCAACAGCATGCAGTGCAAGTGTAGAGAGTCCTTGTTAATAGCAGTATACATGTGTTTGATGCATGTGTGTTGTTCAATGATTGGCCTCACCCTGGAACACAATGTGTACATGGACACAACATTGCTGTGCAAGTATTAAATGCTTTTCAATGTCCTGTGCACCATCACAGGTATACATACCATGGCTGGATGCACACAACTGTCAGGTGTATAGCAATGAATACTATGTGTGTAGTTACTGTAACTGGATGTAGTGTAGTACCATGAACCACCATCAGGCAGCATCATGTGGTCACTCAAGGCCACTAATGTGTGCCACACTGGCAACTATCTTGCTGTACCTGAACTGCAGCACTGTGGCTACATTAACCATTTCACAGGCAGTTGTTACATGGGTATATAAGGTGTTCAGTAGGGAGCATTGCCTAACAATAATGTCTTGTTTGTTGAAGAGTTTTGCACCACCCCATGATAGGCCTCTACCCCTCAGGTATAGTATGTGTGCTGTGTGGAAGACATTTGGGATACTGGAGTCTGACCTTACAGCAGGTGTCTAAATATGCCATGTGTGTCATATTAACATGTACTGCATATGACAAGGTGGTGTATGTTGTGTGCATGTGTATTGACTCTGCCTATACAGTGTCCACTACAGTGTACCACAATTGTTTGGGATGCGCTGTGTATAGCATGTGTTTGAGGCAGCTACTTGTGTTACTGGAATGTGCATAGTCCCACAGAAAACTTGCAGAGCATGCATTATGTGTAGGTGTTTTACATGTGTATATGGCCTACAACTCACCTATGACATGCACATGTTATATGCCATATTAAATGTAGAACACTCACCAGCATGGGTCGCTGTCTTGCTGTCACACCAGAGGGACCTACAAGGATATGAGACAGTTTGTCAGTGTCAACAACTGTGGCACTGCTGCTGTGAGTTTGCAATTTTACAGTAGTACAACGGTTGACAGTCACAGGCATACAGATTATGTTCCAAATTATCAATATTGCACAACACCAGCCTCCACATCTTCCAAATACACAGTACACATCTGACATATGCATGTTCTAACAATCGAGCTAACAGTAGTCTACAGATATGGCATGTTACCTGCACTCTCCGAGTCAACTTGCTGGGTGACTCCGGCCTCCATGATGACACATGTCTGTTGTATTGGTTGTCCAAAAGCCACCATGCTGAGGAGCAGCTCTTCCACTCTGGTGAGGGGTGGATGTAATGCTGCACCACCACCTGTGGCAAGCTGTTGTCTGCGGACATCGGAGGCATGCTGCTGGACATGTCTGATTAAATCACTGCAGTGATGGTGTACCTGCTCATAAGTCCGGTTATGCATGCCTAAGTCATTAACCCGATGGACAACATCTTGCCACAGTGCAGTGCACTCATGCTGGTCCTGGCTGGTTCTGGAGAACAGCAGGGTGTGATGTTGTAATAGAGTGGATATAATTATTTCCTCCTCTTCAGGGGAATACGCAGGGTTGTGATGATGAGACATGTCCCTGGAAGACAATAAAACAATTATTGTGAGCAAGTCTTGTTGCATACTTAACATTCTAAAGTACAGATAGCAATGAAATGCCATATATAGCAACCTATTGGCTGTCAGTAGATACACACTTTTAATACCACACATCAGTGCTCAGCCCACAACTGCCTGACAGTGCCTGGCACGTTCTATATATTAAACCATGTTCTGCACAGCAACAAAGTGAAACCAGTATGTAAGACTATACAACAGCACATGGCACACTGGATGTGACACAATGCACCAC
This sequence comes from Protopterus annectens, assembly GCF_019279795.1. Lineage (NCBI taxonomy): Eukaryota > Metazoa > Chordata > Ceratodontiformes > Protopteridae > Protopterus > Protopterus annectens. The sequence goes on from NC_056725.1 coordinate 286,965,323, forward strand.
CTAGCCACAGGAGGTATATATGAAGCTAATGCATACAGAAATATGTCATCCATTGAAATGATTGTAAAGTACAATTACAGTACTACCAGTACACCACACTACTTGTTTATAGCAAACCCCTAAGTAACATATGTGCACATTCATCACTATAGGTGGCATACTGCTGTACTACACTATACATGTTGCTAGATATGCACTTATATCCTGTAAAACACATACGACCAAGGCCATGTTAGAGGCATACCCACACACACATCAGACATACCTATAAGACACAAAGGTGTGGCAACCCAGATGAGCTTTACCTGTGTACCATACAGTACTGTGTGTCAGCACTTATAAAACCTTATGCCTGAGGTATGTAATGTGCGAGGACTACAGATAACAAACAAAACAGTGTTTACAAGCAATGTGGATATACACCATACTGTGCTGTTTAGGCCTACAGCTTCAGGTAGTACTACAGTTCATACAGGATTTGTATTCACTAGTGTTAACAATCAATAAGCATACATGTACTGCTTTAGCCTACAATGGCACACTCCAGTCAACACCATGGGACTATGTCACACCGTATACTATACTGCTTTTCCTGCCTAGCAATAGCATACATATCTTTTGTGAGGATCAGAGCTAGAACACTACATACCATGCTATAAACAGTTTCCCACTAGGCTATCACACATATACACAACGTTGACACATTCACCTACACATTCACCATCACACTCAGTCAGCCTCACATCGCAATTAATGCAACATGTACATGCGTGTGTGTATTGGGTCCTAGGTAGCTCATAGGCTATTAGGCATAGGGCCTATAGAAGCCTAGCCATACGATACCCTGCCCTTCAACACCCATGTAATTTAAGTTCATGTGCCCCTTTCATGCAGAGCCACAGAGGTGATTCCTGGGTTGTATTTCCTATCTGACATCCATTCATCATGATTATCCATGGCGACTGCTAATGAGGACCTTTCTTTGCTATTGATAGGTAGTTAGTTCCATAGTATGGTATGTGTCTGAGATGAGAATGTACCACTCCAGCATGTTCTGCTTTTTGACGTTACAAGGTTTAGATCAGTACAGTGTGTAGCTTGTAGTTATTTTGATCTGTTTACATGGAGCATGTCCAACACCTGTGGGTTTGGCATAGCTTCGTATGTTAGACAGAGGTTGGCTCTGGGTAGGCGGTATGTGACACAGTGTAGCTGTGGTTTTGGAAGACAGTCTGCATAGGGCACCTGTTTGAGTCTGGTAATACTCTTTGTGGTGTTTGTGCCTGGCATCTACAGTTGCTGTAGATGACTTCTGAGGTACATACCAAAAGTCCCATTGTACTCTATGATGGGTTTTATGACTGATGAGTAGAGTGGAACAGTGAACTCTCATTCCATGGATGATACACCTTTTGGGATGACATGTGGACCGTACACAGTTTACATGACTAGTGTGGCACTGTGATTATCAAAAGGGACACTACTGTCCACGTGTGTCCCGTGGTCTCTTATCACACTTTTGGTGTTGAGTAGACTACCACCTATGTGGTAGTTCATGAGTACAGGGTTTTTAACAAAAGGGATGGCAATACATTTACAACATTGAGCTTAAGCGTACATATAAACATCCATTGGTGTACATATAGATTTACATGTAGGCACATATATAGTCCACCTTTCATGGTGGGAATATCAATAATACAAGGGTTGAGAGAGATACAGTTATGTAATAATTTTGCACAGTCTTGTGCAGAATGCATTGAGGGTATTCTCAGGCCATGTATCTTTAGCAGGACTCCCTGACTGGAAGACTATAAACTTAGCAAATCATACCCACAGCGTTTAAACACCACATGTCATATAACAGCACTGTATGCTGTCTTGTTTGCCACACACTACAACCTATATGAAAATATGCACTTAACAACCTTCACCAACATATATCTGTCCACCCTTCACAAACAGTTGCAGTATGTACCTTGTTCTATGCACATGTTAAGATACTAATATATCTGAGACATAAATATCTCTACATATGTGTGTGCCATACACACACAAGGTACACTCTATTGTACATCTGTAGACCTCACGGATGACCTGTTGGGCCTTGCTACAACATGAACAGTTGTCACATGTGTGCATAACAGTAATATTACAGGGAGTATTTATAGCTGCTAATGCTACGTTACTATACTAGCCTGGTACAGCAGTTGCCAATGCTAAGCTACACATTATATGACTATCATGCATGTGTTACTCTGTCACATCCAGGTTTATATAGCTGTTTGCACTACTCCCCCAGACAGCCATTATACACAGTACTGTACAGAACATAGATGACATGATTGGATGTTTGACATTAAATGCTGAGCTACATATGTCACAGTTATGTCCCACTGCACACAGCTACACACTAGTTTATCCATAGCAGTAGTCATGCATGGCATCAGTGCATACATACCTACTGCTGTGACATATGCATGTTTCAAAGTATTTACAGTACTCTTCATAAACATCTACTACTTGCCGGTAATCACATATCTGTTACATACCTGTTTATCACTTTCAGGTCCTTCTGTGTATGTTTTGACAATTTTTTTTTTGTGTTACTTAAGTAAAGATTGCTTTTACTTAATTCCTTTTGGTTATTAATTAAGTTTTTTTTTACTTAATTAATATATTTGTTTGCTAATTCACTCAAGTCTTTTTACTTAATTAAACTTTTGTGTTATTAAGTAATAACTATTTTTAACTCCTCCCCAAGTTCAGTGATGATTTATCACGTGCAATGTAATGATTGCATGTGGGGATAGCAAGTACAGTCTGCTTTTATAGGTATCTGCACATGTGCATGTGATGACCTCTGCACCAATTGGTGCCCAGCATTTGGTAAATGCATACAGCCTGCTGTGTGGTAATTGCAGTACTCACTGTCATAGCAACCCAATGCTGTAAATTGCTAAGTTTTGTAGGCATAGCCCTTTCAGATTTACAGAATGGGGCCCATGCTTGTTTGCTGTGGACACTGTTGTTTAAGTCAGAAGGTTGGTATACTTCTTATATCTGAAGCTAGAGGTGTAGACAGTGATGTACATGTTGTACTCAGGCCTGACTGTTGCCACTTCCAGTACAGAGCTATCAGTGCAGAGTTTAACTCACCCCTACAAATGCTTACACAAGATATATGTGAGTATGTAGTTTCTTTTCTACTTATGTAAATAACTGCCATACAACAGTAGTTATTGAGAAGTATTCTTCTGACACATGAACTGTTTGTGGACTGTTATACTGTGCATATTGATGTACTCACTTCTGCAGGGTTTGTGTATTTTTCTTGTTGACATTAGCACAGGAGTCTCAGGTAAACTGGATAATTCCACTACTGAGTATGCCTACCTACATCCTTGGTTGACCCTAAACACATGTATATTTATAATATGGGGGGGATGCAGACACACAGAGAGCATTACGTCTTATTGTGTGAGTGTTATCTTACTGGACTTAATGGCTTGGTGTGTACCTGTTAGTTTATCAAGGCAGGTGGTCTGTCTGCATAGTTCCCAACTGTGAACCTATCCAGATGGTAGCCAGATGTTAGCCTGTTATTCTTTGTCTCTGCAACACAAAGGTGTTTTCAGCACTGGTACAATGGCATTGTTACAGTCAGTTGCTACCAGTACATGGCTACATCCTTTGGTATTTCTGTGTTGTACTCCTACATAAGGGTATGCTTGTGGAAGTCCTCACAAAGCTATTTGCAGAGTGTGTAACAGCAGATAAGCTGATATGCCTGTGTCTGTGCCTCTGCCAGGCCTATGAAACACTCAGATACATATTTGCTTGGAGTCAGGGATAGGTAGTTAAAAGTGAGGTACACCTTCCAACTAATAGACACTGTAAGTGTAGACTTGAGTGAAGCAGTATATATAGATTAGTACTTCTTTTATGAAGTACAAGCGGTGTCTACTGTTATTATTGTGATTATTCATTGTGTAATACACCACCTCTCTGACTAAAATCAGTACTTTTCAGAGGGATTCAGAGGGGACACAGCTAAAATATGTTTCACAATCAGGAAGTATGGCCTCTGCCCTAATCAAATATGGCAGTGTTTGTCCTGCTATGATACTGTGTGGGGGTTGTAAAGTGCCTCTATAAGATTTATTTGCTGCTAGAATGGCTGCTTCTCTTATCACAGTCATGTAATGCAATTCCACAACAATTGCTGGTAAAGATCCACAGAACAAGCTTTGTGTTATGGCCTTCCTATTTTTCCTTTACATTCACTCATTGTATTGCATGATATATTTATTTCAGCACCAAGTTATTGTATATCTGCTGTGGCTTAGTGGTACGTCAAGTGTGTCCAAGGTCTGGGGTTCGAGACTGACATAGGTGTTTTATTTTGCTGCTGAGCAGAACAAAGGCCCTGACATACAGAGTGATTAAGGCACTTTTAAGCAGTTGTAAGCGGGTTTGCACAAGTTTGCGCGATGCTTAGCAATGCTAAGCTTAGCACACACATGCACACACTCGCTCAAACCCGCTAACTACTGCTTAAAAGTGCTTACTCCCACTAACCCCCGTGCTTATTTCTTTGAAAGAAAAGAATAAGGGGGGATAGGACAGTGGTGAAAAAGGGGGCACAAAGAGAGAAAGACAGTGGGGAAACCAACTCGGGATGTGCAGGACAGGTGTAGGGAAGGTCCATAGCTGCCAATTTATTTACCAGCAACAGCTGTGCATATGTTACAAATTTGGAGTGAAATTTGAAACCTTCTACCCCTGAGAGAGGGGTGAGGGCAACAAAGTATGTTGTACTGCCAATTCTAATTATCAGTTTACATGTCCAGACATGTGTGTAAAATGGGCAACTATGTATGGGGCGTAATTTTTTTGTGGGAACAGATTGCCCCTTTTTTTTTTTTAGGTGAGAGTGGAATGTGAGGTAGAGGAAGTAGGTATATTTGGGAAGTTAGGTTGGGGAGGTAAACAGACAAGACAAACAAGACGCATACAGGGGCGGAGTATGACACATGGGGTGGGTGAACACAATTGATGGGGACGGATGTTTGGAAGTCGCAAGCCCATGAGCCCACAGATGGTAACAGTGGGACTGAGATCCCCACCCATGGGCAGTCACCACTGCACCTTCACAGCCCCGAGGGTGGCTGTGCTGGGGGCTGCATAGGAGGGGCAGGCTCACCCATGAGTCGCGCCACTCTCGCCTTGAGCTGGTGTAGGGGATCATGGACTAAACGCTGGATCTCCCTAAGCACCACAACCCGGACGCTTCGGAGGGTGACAGGTGGCCCTTCTCTGTGCACGCTTGCAGGGGGGGATGACCCCCATCCCCTGCAGCGCTTCCACCCGAAGGTGGCACAGGATCAATGGAGGAGGGTAGCCCGGGCTGGGCACCGGACCTGCTGGTGCCAGGTGCACTCGCCAGCTGAGGAGGGACAGGTAGGTCCACTGGGACCGGCCTTCCCATACGTTCTGTGATTAGGTGTGTTTAATTACAACATAGACAACAGCATTCCAAATTAGTTGTAACAGCATGCAGTACTATTCCCATTAACCCAACACACCAGCATTCCAACAGTTGAACAGCAAGCATAACACATGAATATATTGAACGATAGTGGACATTACAACAGCATGCAGGGATGATTGGTGACAACAGGCCACTAAGATTGTGGTGTTTGAACAGGGCACATGCATCAAAGTAAATGCAGATATTTATAGAACAATAAGACATATATCCCAACAAATGTTTTGAGATTAGACATACCCATTGAGGTGCGGAATTGCATTGTTTATGCACATAGAGTAGGGTGTAAAAAGAAACCTCCATTAACATCTTATAAGTACTTTTACTCTACACTACATTCCTATTGACTGCAGGTGTATATCTCCTACATGTATTATTACACTAGGCAACATGCATTAGATTGTGTAATGGGTTTGGCTAGCTCATTATATACCTGACCTATATCTGACATACTAACTGTCCAAGATGCAGATGTTAATGCTACATAGTTATATTTTTTATTTATATTTATGTATCTACATATCTGAATGTGTTCATGTGACATTTTCAGTTAAATTTCTACAGAACCCTACATTTCATGTAGCACACTCACATTTCTGGGGAACACATTTATTTATTTATTTATTTATATTTGTTGACTGGGAGTGTCCGACTGGACGTAGGTCCATTTTCAGCGGAGGCCCGGGGAGAAAAGCTCCACAGTTAAAATATGGCGATTATTTCCGCCAATGGAACTTAATTATGCCGCATTTCCCACACTTTTTTGTGAGTGGCTGTTTTTAAAAATTCTCGGATCACTGCAGACCTGCTTAGCAATGGTTAATATACCATTTATAAGTATATGTATGTTAACAGTGGATTTTTATCTTAAGCTATCATGGCTTAGTGGTTCAGTACTTTGATTATGGTGCACAGTGTCCTGGGTTCGAACCTTGTCATTGCTTTTTATTTTACGACTGTCCAGACAGGCTAGGGGTTGTGGCTGTGTTTAGGCAACTTTGCTCTACGTTGCTCCACTTCACTCCACGTTGCTCCACGTTGCCCTATGGTGCACTGATTAGCGCAGTGCACAGCTCCGCACAAACTTATTGCGCTGGGTAAAGCTCTGCTTAGCTGTGGGCAACTAGATTGCACTGGGTAAAGTGCTGCTTAGCTACGGGCATTTATATGTCAAGATCCTTCTTACATTTCTATATATACATTTTGTTCACTGATACATAGGCCATTTCAATGCTTTTTAGTAATATTTTATTCATATATGTCAGGAATTATTTCATATGCTAATTTAAAACGTAAAATAGAGAGGGGAGTGGTGGGACTCGAACCGTGAATGCATCCTCTTTGTGCGAAGTCTCTACCACTACGCTATTGCTATTTGGATTGATTTGCATAAACATTTGTTATTATGCTCTTCAATGTCGACATTGCTAACTGCAGCTAAGCTATGGGCACACCCGCGCAAACACGTGCAAATACGGGTAGCTATATCGGGAATTATAAAGAAAAAAAAAGTTTTACATTTTATAATTCTACTGGGGGTTTACAATGTGAGGGAGTGTAGTGTTGGGTATGTTGACATTTGAGCGGATTCGCTCATGTGTGTTGACATTTCACAATTCAGACACTTGCAGGGGTGTGGACCTTAGGACTGCTCAGCAGTGAGACACACTCCCTGCCTTCCTGCATGGTCCGTGTTAGACTTGGAGTGGAGTCAGCGTGCCCTCATGAATATGCTTGGCATGCTGACGTCATACGGTTCAACTGCAGTTTCCGAGTAAGACTTACTTAGTCTTACACGGAGAATTCGTGAATCCTGGGATTTCTTTTATTGCCCTTTTGTTCTATTGCCATAATTGGGTTTTCTTCTAAATGACTATAAAGTCTGTCGGCATCAATTCCAGTGTATAGTTTATACGTTGCCAGAAGGCAAGTTATTGGTCTATAATTTTTAGGGTAGCTTGCAGGTTCACTCTTAAGTAGGAGCATTGTTTTTCCTGTTGTTAGCCTGGTTGGTGTCTTCGGGGATGTGCATATAAATAGTTCTTACTCATGGCTAAATCTTCATGCAAAGATGTTAATACTTTTAACCAGAAGTTAGGTACTGCATCTGGGCCTGGGGTTTTCCAGTTAGAGGGTTTTTAACTTTGTTTCAATCTCTTTGGCTGTTACTTCATCCTATTTCATAACCTGTACTTTTAAACTTCTTATTCTTTCTTTTACTTGTTCTATCCATTTAGCATCTTTGTTATGTTCCATAGGCTCTTCATAAACATTTCTCTAAAATGTATCAATTTATTTTTTTTTGTTGGACTTTCAATTCCTTTTACCTTGTTTCCCAATTCTCTATAAAACTTTTTGGGTCATCAATAAATTGCTTATTTTGTACTTTTCCTTTATACTTATCAGCATCTTCTAAGTTTTCTGCCTGTGTTGAGATTTTTAGTTTGTTATTCACAACAGTGCATGATAGATCCTGATCTGTTCTAATACTGCACATTGCATTTATCATGTCTATCTTTCTAAGTATTTTTGTTGATCTGTTTCCTCTTCTATACTTTTCTAACAGTGACACTCCTTGTCTTAATTGCTTTATAGTTTTGTTGATTCAATACTTCCATGATGGTATTCAATTTCTCTGCTTCCTTTACCTCACTACCCGGTGTACTTGTGGTAGAATTTTATCAGTTATTAATTTAGCTGCACAGTAATATATCCTGTTTACTTCTATTATATTGCATGGATCTCTGTGGAGAGTCCTAATTACCATGTTCATTTGTTTTATCAAACTTCTGACTTTTTGGGTTTTATTGACCTTCTGCAGTCTTTTTCTTTCATTGATCTTAATATGTCTATCCATCTCTACCAAATCAAGCAACTCTTCTCTTAACTCATTTTCTTCTAAATTGAGGACATATTTTTTGCCTCATTCATGTTTGACTTGTGTGATGTCATGGCATATCACTCATCTACTTTGTATACCTGAAAACAGCCTGGGTTGCCTCTTGCATAACATGTCTTCTTTGGCATCTGGATCCCATTTCTTCTGCCTTAATAGTGGGTGTACATATTGGTTTATTACACAGTCACATTTCTCTCCCTTAATACTGTGTATACTTATTGGTTTATTACACAGTCACATGTCTCTGCCTTAATAGTGTGTGTACTTATTAGTTTATTACACAGTCATGCATCTCTTTTGCTGCCTTACTGATGCCTAGCACTGTGCTTTGTTGTTTACCAACAGTGTACAGGGCTGGAGGATATAATCTGCCCTCCACTTTTCTACTTCTACATTTCCTTTGCTGGCTTTGCTCAGCCTTGGTGTTGCTTGTTTTACTCTTTCACTGCCAGCTACCTAGTGGATGATAATGGTTGATGTCCACTGTATATTGTATTGCAGGAAATACCCATTTACTGCTCTCTGACACACAACAGCCATCAGTCATATTCCTTTTGGTATAACTGTCACACAATTTGTAGCATTTCAGCACTGCTTTGTGCATTGAAACACAATTTATTCTTGAGGTGCAGCATAGCTGGTATGAAGCCTTACACTGTTTGTCATCTTTACCTGTTGTACAGTCACTATGTGTGCTGACTGGGTACCCTACCGATCATTTATGTATAACACTGACCTTTGTCTATCATGTCTTGTAATACTTGTTATAAGTCTGTACCCACTTTCCCCACCTCCTCTCTCAGTGTGCTTTCCATCACTTTTGCTGTCCAAAATATGAAGAAAATGGGGCTTATTCCCACCAAAAAAGTATTGCCCATGCCCCACTGACTCTCCTTCTGACCTTATTCCATTATCCCTCTTGTGTGACCCTCTTCTTCACCTTCACCCTGCATCCACTTTACTGTAACTCTCTTTCCTTGGGTATGTGCTTTGCTTGTGTTCCCCACACATGTCCTGCACCCATTGTTAGCCACTGTTAACACTGGTGGTATGGCCATGATTACCATTTCATCTTAATTGATTAATGGTTTTATTAGAATCTTTGGGGACTATGGCAGATTCTGCAAATGATAATGAGTGTGTCTGTCTGCGGCTTACAATATCCATAACATATTTTGGATATTTGTCACATTTCAGGACTATTGCTGAGGACATTTGTCTTTAGTCATTTTTCCACATGTTACTAACATATTCTGTTGAGTCTGCATACCTTCCACACACGTGCATCACTAATGCACATATATACGTTATGTAAAACTTTTCCTTGTAATACAGTTTTGCTATGCATGATTGTATTTATGCTGACATTGCCGGTTATTCACTGTGTCTACATTGCAATGAGTTATGCTCACTAGACTGGAGCATATTTGCATCTAACTTGGCTTGCCAAGTAACTCAGTGTTATCTGACAAATTCTGCAAAGTTTATGGAATCTGGACTTTTGCTCATTAAGAGAAACAATGTAAATGTATTTATTCACTTATTTATTTCTTCATTTATTTATTTAGTTATTGCATTTGTTTACCGGGAAAGTCCACTAGGCCTGAGAAGAGCCTATTTCCAATGGAGGCCCAGGGAGAAAAGCTCCACATATAGTTACATAGACATATAGTTACAGACAGATAAAGTATTAACACATTGTATACAGCATATAATGCAGTAGTATTGCATACTTAAAGCATAATTATACAAAAAAATGTTAGACTACATAGAATCATTTGCATAAAGAGAGTAGAGTTATTTTTACTTAGGTCCATGTGAAAGTGAAAATGTGTATGAGACTAAGTGAGATTTAAGTAGAGAGACAGTTGAGTGTGGTACAGAGAAAAAGAGAGATTGAGACAGAAGTGTTAAAGTGGGGATAGCAGAGGCTAAAGTGACAGCAGAAGGAGTAGATTTGAAAGGAAAATGTGGGGTGAGTTAGTTATGCAGTGGGTGAGAGTAAGTATTCTGAGAAAGGTTAGGTTATGGGGTAGACTATAGGGGTGCAGGTGCATTGCAAATTGAAAGACACAGGATTGAAATATATAGGTTAGCAAAGAAGAAGTGGGATTGTCAGACAGATGATGAAAGTAGACAGGAGTATACGGAGATGAGGTGCATGGCAAAGAGAGAAGTGGCAAAGGCTAAGGATAAGGCATATGAAGAGTTGTATGAAAGGTTGGACACTAAGGAGGGAGAAAAGGACCTGTACCGATTGGCTAGACAGAGGGACCGAGCTAGTAAAGATGTGCAGCAGGTAAAGGTGATAAAGGATAATGAAGGAAACTTACTCACAAGCAAGGAGAGTGTGTTGAGCAGATGGAAAGAGTACTTTGAGGGGTTGATGAATGAAAAGAATGAGAGGGAGAGAAGGTTGGATGATGTGCGGATAGTGAATCCTGAAGTGCAGTGGATTAGCAAGGAGGAAGTTAGGATAGCTATGAAGAAGATGAAGAATGGAAAGGCTGTTGGTCCAGATGACATACCTGTGGAAGCATGGAGGTGTTTAGGTGAAATGGCAGTGGAGTTTTTAACCAGATTGTTTAATGAAATTTTGGAAAGTGAGAGGATGCCTGAGGAATGGAGAAAACGTGTTTTGGTATCGATTTTTAAGAATAAAGGTGATGTGCAGAGCTGCAGTAACTACAGAGGGATTAAATTGATCAGTCACAGCATGAAGTTATGGGAAAGAGTAGTGGAAGCTAGGTTAAGAAGGGACTTGATGATTATTGATCAGCAGTATGGTTTCATGCCAGGGAAGAGCACTACAGATGCAATGTTTGTTCTGAGAGTGTTGATGGAGAAGAACAAAGAAGGTCAGAAGGAGTTGCATTGCAGTTTTATAGACTTAGAGAAAGCATATGACAGGGTGCCTAGAGAGGAGTTGTGGTATAGTATGAGGAAGTCGGGAGTGTCAGAGAAGTATGTAAGAGTGGTACAGGATATGTACTAGGGTAGTGTGACAGCGGTGAGGTCTACGGTGGGAGTAACAGATGTGTTTAAGGTGGAGGTGGGATTACATCAAAGATCAGCTCTGAGCCCTCTCTTATTTGCAATGGTAATGGATAGGTTGACAGACGAGATCAGACAGGAGTCCCCATGGTCTATGATGTTGGCAGATGACATTGTGATCTGTAGTGAGAGTAGGGAACAGGTGGAGGAGACCCTGGAGAGATAGAGATATGCTCTAGAGAGAAGAGGAATGAAGGTCAGCAGGACTAAGACAGAATATATGTGTGTGAATGAGAGGGAGGATAGAGGAATGGTGAGGATGCAAGGAGTAGAGATGGCGAAGGTGGATGAGTTTAAATACTTGGTGGATGAGTTTAAATACTTGGGATCAATAGTTCAGAGTAATGGTGAGTGTAGAAGAGAGGTGAAGAAGAGAGTACAAGCATGATTGAGTGGGTGGAGAAGAGTGTCACAACTGATTTGTGACAGACGGGTACCAGTAAGAGAAAAAAGGGAAGGTCTACAAGAGGGCAGTGAGATCAGCTATGTTATATGGGTTGGAGACAGTGGCATTGCAAAAAGGCAGGAGTTTGAGCTGGATGTGGCAGAATTAAAGATGTTAAGATTTGCACTGGGTGTGACGAGGGTGGACAGGATTAGGAATAAGTATATTAGATGGTCAGCCCAGGTTGGAAGGTTTGGAGACAAAGTCAGAGAGACAAGATTACGTTGGTTTGGACATGTAGTGAGGAGGGATGCTGAGTATATTGGGAAAAGGATGCTAAGGATGAAGCTACCAGGTAACAGGAAAAGAGGAAGGCCTAAGGTTTATGGATGTGGTGAGAGAGGACATGCAAGTTGCTGGTGTGACAAAGCAAGATGCAGAGGACAGGAAGAAATGGAAACAGATGATCCGCTGTGGCGACCCCTAACGGGAATAGCCGAAAGATGATGATGATGATATTGATACATATATATATATATATATGTATGTATATATATATATATATATATATATATATATATATATATATATATATATATATAGAGACACACACACACACACACACACACACACACACACAGATATATATATATATATATATATATATATATATATGCACACATCTCTCTCTCTCTCTCTATATATATATATATATATATATGTGTATATATATATAGATATAAACATATATATATATATATATATATATGTGTGTATATATACAGATATATATATATATATATATATATATATATATATATATATATAGACATATATATGCACATATATATATATATGTGACGTAGAAATAAGGACGTTTATAAAAGACAGTGCAAGAAGTGTTTCACAGAATATTTTAACAAGAAACAATGATCAAATGTGTCCTGAATGCCAGGAATAGACAAAAAAGAATTATGTACCAATACTTTATACTTGTTAATTATATGCAAGCATTTTGAACCCACAATGTTTCTGAATCATAACATCTCTAATAAGTTACTTGCGCGTAATTGCTCTTGTGTGCATGCTATATGCAGTGCTAAACTCGCTTGTTCAAGCTTTGCCTTTCCTCTACTAACACTGTGCAAAAGTCCACCAGCTGTGAGATATATACTGCTTAATGCACTAATCATTTCTAAAGGCTGCCCGAAGAACTAAACCTTAGGTAAGAAAAATGAATCAAAATATTAACTGAGAAGCACACAATGAGAATCGAGATACCGAAAAAGCAATATGTGTACGGAACAGTTATTTAAATTGTTTTCACTCAGGCAAATTCATCTCCTTTGCACTTGAAAGAGAGCAAGGACTTTTGTCACTAAAGCATACCAGTTTGTAACTGTATATTTTTCAATCTATAGAAAAATATTACATCTACAAATAGTAATTTATTTTATTAAGTTATGTGATTCTTATTGACTGTTTTCCCTGTCTCTATAGGCATGACCTATTTTCAGAGGAGTCTCCAGGTGATAATCATTTTTGCCAGGAGTAATCAGGACAGGTAACAGGGGAAATTGCATTTCCCTTTTCAAGGAGTACCATAGGATTTCATGCATCTATTTGAACTAACTTCAAGTGAGGTAGATGGGCCCTTTTTCTTTGTCACTTCTCTGTGATGGCACTATGTGAATGCAGCATCCTTGTCCCCTTATCCTATGTTACAGTGTTAATATTCAAGCATGAATCCAAGCACCTGTTATGAGAACAGAACTCACAACATTCAGATTCTGCTGAAAGCAACGGTAAGAATACTGCCTGCTGATCTACATAAAAAAGAAGAGTAAGCACATTAATAACATAAGTAAACATGATGTCAAAGTACCTTAAATGACAACTTTAACAGGCAGCATACATGACAGGCTGTATTCATAGCTAACATTGCTATCTTCCCAGAAAGTAGTTAAAGGTTAAGTCAGTGTAAAATACAAAGCAATATTTTTTTCAAATGCTGTGGGAAAAACAAGTCAGTCTATTGAGCTACAAGCTATTAAAGGCATTAAGACTGGTAAAAATAGTCATGAGCCCTTTTAAGCCAGAAAAGGAAACAGGAAGATGCTAAGCCATGAAATAGTAAAATAGTAGAGTATGAAATAGTAGAAGACTGTAAAGAAACAAAACAGAACAACTATGACTATAGTTAAGCTCAAACTGTCATGTCAGGCCAGTGCAGGGTAAAATAGTACTGTTCACATAACGATGTCTGAATGCTTGTGAGAAGCAGAGACTGATTTACATATCCGTTTCTACAGTCAATATGTATCAAATCTGATGTGTTCATTGTTAATAATGACTTGCCAACCAATGCAATAATGTGTGATAGCAGAGATTGTAGAGACTGCAACTTGTGACTTTATTATAATTTTCTGCAAAAAGTATTCTGTAATAACTATATAATTCCATGGGGCAAGGTGACTCAAGTGCAGTTTAGAGATAGACACTTCAGGTAGAATATAAGCAAAAGTATAAGAATTGGAAGTCTAAAAGAATTCATGGAAAACAATAATAAAAATAGCTTGTTAACCGCAAACAGGGCATTTAGTCAGTTTTGTTTAGATCTACACCAGCCGGCCTGCTGTTTAAACACACCATCAGAAAAAAAACAGCATAATTAGACCTTGGTACAGAAATGTTGTGAAGATAAAGATTAGAGAGCCAAGAGGAAAGGAAATGTGAAAAATATGTATATGCAAAAGGAAAAGCTAAGGGCTTCTCTTTCCTTAATATGTAGCCTAATAAGAAGTGAGAAATAACATAAGCAGCATTCTATTCTTCTTGGATGTCTACTAGAGACGTCAGAAAAAAAAAAAAAAAAACAGCTGATAACTGTGAAAACACAGACAATTCTCCCATCAGGTCTTGATCTTTTCTAAAGTCCTAAAATGAGACTTCTGTTGGTAACATAGTTACAAAAATAATCACAATTAGTCTAGATTTGGGAGTGAGACATCAAATGACATGTCTAATAAGGGACTGTCTACAGGCAGCTGTATACATGTATAATATTGTAGAAACTTGCAAACATTTCTTACTTAAAGGGATGCAGTTATTCATCCCTTACCTAATAACAAATCAAAATACGTCAATCCACCAGCAAAAGTGAAAGACTTTATAAAATATATTTTTCAATTGAGGGTATCCCCTTGACTTGTTAAAACGTACTGAACTGCAAATTTCAAATTAGAGAAATAGTAGATTTAAGCCAATTATTACTGGAGGGGTGGTGAACAATCTAAGCAGGAGTAGTGACAGAAATACAAAAGTTATAATAGATAAAAATTCCTCAGGAACTTTTATCTCACTCCCACTTAGCTTCCCCCTTGTAAACATCTTTCCTAAAAACTGGAATACCATAATAAGTTTTGACACTAGTTTGCAAAACAAAATTGAAGCCCAAACTAAGTTTGTTTTTTTTTTTAAAGGAAAACAAATGAAGATTTTCCCTCCCCACATTAAAAGTAAGAACAAAAACCTAAGAGAACATTTAAGTGTGGAGTTTGAACATATGAAGGGAATGAAGTTCATGTGCTACTTTATTTTGTTGTAAACTGTAAAAGGATTACTTCCTATGGAACTTTGAAGGTTGTTTGTATTGCAAAATGTGATTCTTGTAGTACAATTTTCATTGGGAAGACTGAATGTGCTTTGAGGATATGTGTTTACCAGCATGTGTACAGTATTAAGATACATGATACAGCAAACACATTATATAGACACTCTATTACCTGCCAGAATTGTATGCAGTTTACATTTTTGATATTGGAAAAGGTAGTAAAGCCCCAAAGGGTGACAGCTGAAAAATCATTTAAAAGCACATGAACTTTTCTGGCAGATAAAATTCAATCTAACAGTGTAGTGTTTCCATGTTTAAACAAGTCAATTTCCATCCCTAGTCTATTAAAGAGGAGAGCTGTTATTGTATGATAATGAAAAAATGTTTACCAATGTAGTGTGTATAAATGTGTTTTTACTACTGTGTTTTAAAATATTTGTATATTTTCCCCTGCATTGCATTAGGTGATGTTTTCATTGGCTGCCATGTGAATTTTCGAGCATTTAAATGTCATGTAGTGTACAGAAGGTTTAATTCTGAAGAAGTCTATGAATGTGTATTTGAAAAATCTAAATTAAAACTGTTTTTGCTTCATTTTACTGCCTTGTATTGACATGTTTTCATCTGTATTTATGTTTATTACATGTCTGGTTTGTTTTTTAGTTTCTGTGTTTTTTCCTATCATGACTACAGCAGCAGTCAAACTGGGGAGTTACAGCAGACTTTGGGAAATCTTATGCTGTTAATACAATAACTTACATAATAGACATCTTAGATTGCCCACACAATTACTCATGTACACAGTGTGCAGAGTGGGTCAGTCAGCTTGAAACAAGTGAAGGACACAGTAAATGTAAGTAATTGTGGTATTATTGGTATTGTTTCTGAAACTAACATTCCACATTGTACTGATGCTCTAGATGACTGGTTGAATAAAACATCTTCTGAAGCAGAGTGAGTTGGCATAGACAATGTGCTGCAATACTTAAAATGTGAGTCTCAGTTACAAATGTTTGAGAAGAAGTGTACTAAATACAAAACCTTGCAAATGGATATTGCTTTCCTTAAAGAAAGCCTGATTAATCAACATATACTAAAGGAGTTTAGAGTTTGGAAATTGCTCAATAGTATTATAAGTGACTCCTCTTTATATTCCAAACTTGTCAAACTGTTCAGTCTTACAGGGCTGAAGATTAAGGACATACTCATAGAACATAACTTAAAAGAAATATAAACCTTAAATAAGGAGATTTAAAAAATGACCAAATGATCAAAGCTGATTTATTGTTTGAATTAAAAAAAAAAATCAGATCAAGACTTTTTTCAGCTTGTTAACAACAAGTGTGACATTACTGTCAACAGGAAAAAGAAAAAGTTAGATTGTGATCCATTGTAAGGGATTTGGGTACTCTTGTTTATAATTCCTTATCATTTGACCATCAGGTCTCCACAGTAGTTCAGAAAGTCTTTTATCTGGCCTATTCCAGAAGCATCTCCACTAGATACAAAGAAGCCTCAATTCCCTTTTACTCATATCTTATCAGACCTATTATTTAATATAATGCACTTGAGAACCGATCAGGAAGGAACTCACACCACAAAAGAGGAAGGAGGAATCAGGGCAAGGGTAATGTCCATAAGTCATACCACGATTGCAGTTGAAAAGGGCATATTTATAATCTTTAACTACAGTACTAAGGAGATTACTTCAGTGTTTTTTATCCTTTACAGAAAAGGCTCCACTTTTGTTCTTGTGATGTCCTTCTCTGAAGTATACTACATTAAGGGACTGAAATTGTTTGTGCATAAAAATAATATGGAACATGGAACTGCCCTTAGCTAGCCAGCAAGGTAATGCATTGATAAGTGATCATTCATTACCAATGAAGAAAAACACATTTCATCACCCCCTGAAACACCATTTCATGATTTTGAAATTCTGTGTGAAATTAATCTGCATGGTTTGGCACACAGGAAAAGAAAAAAAACATTTTTTCACAACCTGCACTGGGATGAATCTAGATTACTTTCTACCCTAAAACAAGTTCATTTATATAATGAAACCTGTCAAAGAAGAGGGTCATGGTTATGGAATATCTGGACTGTGTGGGGAAAATGATGAAAAGTTAATGAAAACTTCTAGATACCAGACTGTATCACTCAATAAAATAGATAATCATAATTATCATTGATTCTTATTGGTATGATCTATTTTTGGTAAATTTTATTTTACCTAAGTTGTTTAAGTTCTTACAATTGGACAATCCTG
>NC_056725.1:286990593-287033093 GCF_019279795.1 Protopterus annectens
GATAATGATGCTTCTGATGTTCAAGCGAAATTAGTGTGGAAACAGTGACCTTGGCAGGGAACTGGCAATGGATGTGTTGTGCGGGAGGGTGACATCTCATCTTGCCACAGGTTTGCTTTGTCTAACAAGCTACAAATTCTTTCTTCTGATCATGAGAAAATCAGAGTGGCATATCGGATTGCAAATATTAGGTGACTACGACATATCTAGTTATAAAATAATAATAATAATAATAACAATAACAGTAGTATCATGGTTTGTTTTTTGAAGTCTAAGATTACAAGACTGGGTGTGTTTATTTTCCTTAGTTCCTAGCTGACCTATGAACTCAATATCTGCCACCCTACATCCAACCTAGGATATGTTTGTTTGTTTGTTTGTTTGTTTGACACGTTTACTGTGTAAGTCCAACTAGCATAATGTATATTGACATGATATGGTTACAGTTAAATAACAAAGCTATTGCAAAATCAAATAAAGAAGAACAACTTATTAACTAAGTAAAAATTCACAGTTTCAGTTTACCAGTGTGAAGTTAAACATACAAAGTACAAATATTTGGCCATAGAAGTTATGCATATGGAGTACAGATGTTTGAACATACATAAGTTGACACAAAGAATATTGTCCATACTTAAAGTTATAGTTCATAGACAGGACATTATGCACATAGTGTACACCTTTGGAACAGAGATGACTGGATAACATAGCCTGGACAGAGTTATAGTTAGGGGAAGGTTGGACTAATTCAGCCTGGGGAAGTGCAGGAGCAGAGCCAAGAGTTATTTAGGTGACTTTCTTATAGGTGCTTCAAGTTGGAGACATTAGAGATAGATCTAATATGCAGAGGAATAGAATTCCTTTTTAGCAACTAAGGATGGGTAGAGGCTTTGACCAGATTATTGGTGGGGTTTATATATGGTAAGAAGATGTTGCTCATGAAACCAAAGAGATATATTTTGGGTGGTAGGAATAGAGAGCAGGACTAAGAGGAGCTCAAGTGTTGTCTTTGTGAATAATACTGTGTGTGGAGAAAAGCTGCATGTACTCTTAATGGTGAGGCAGTTCAAGACAATTCAATGCCTTAAGGGCATTACAGTGGAAGATGTGGCATTGTTTGTTTGTGGCAAATTTTACAACCTTAATATGTCATGCCTCTAGCTTATTTTTCACTGTATCCTGAAGAATGGTTAGGGATTGGAGCAACATTTAAGAGAGATGGGAGAAGGTAGGTAGTGGGAAGAGTGGTTTTGGTGGTATTGCTAAGAAAGTTTTTTTTTCCTGTAGAATATTTCTAATATCTGAGTCATAAATTATTTTGAATATGCAGGTTGAATGTAATATTATCATCTATAATAACTACAAGAAGTTTTGTGTAAGGGACTACTTCTTTAATTTCATTTTTTTTAGAGAAAATATTTTGAACTTCTCTTTCCCAAACATGTGAGATTTGGGATGAAAGAATGATAACTTTTTTTTTTTTTTTTTTTTTTTTTTTTTTTAGGGTTGAGTAGCAGTTAAGCATTATGGAGCCATTCCTCAACTGAGGTAAAAGCTTCTTGTATAATATGGAGGAACTGAGGCAGGTTATTAGGAGGACAAATAAGTGTGGAATCATCAGCATATAGTATAAGAGAGGTTAGACCTGTGGTTGAATTCAGATTATTAATAAAGATATTAAAGGTGGGTAACCAAGAATAGATCCTTTGAGTACACCAGTGTAGACATGTAGGTAAGACAAGAGGGTATTCTGACATTTTACAGATTGGAGACTGTCAGTTACATAGTTATTAAACCATTGTAATGAAGAAGGGGCTTAGTCCTAGCTGAGACACTTTGTACATGCGTTTAGAGCGAGAAACTGTATCGAAGGTTTAGACAAGCCAAGAAATAGGGAGGAAACAAGTTTGCCTGAGTTCATGTATTTCTTTATAGTGTAAGCGAATGACAGTGGGGTGGTAGCTGTACTGGGTGCTGGGCTGAAGAGAAGCTGGGTGGCTATTAAGAGCCATTCTTGTTTATGAATGCATCTTTCAAGAATTTTTGAGAGAGGTAATAATATTGTAATAGGCCAGAAGTTGGAAATGTTTGCAGAGATCTCACCTTTATGAAGATGGATAATATATAATTTTTTCATTCTTCTTCTTCTTCTTTCGGCTTTTTCCCGGTTAGGGGTCGCCACAGCAGATCACCTGTCCGCTCATGATTGGCAGTGGAGTTTTATAGTGTCGACTTGCCAGCCCGGTGCCCAACCTTCCACAGAAGGAACACACACACACACACACACACACACACACACACACACACACACACACACACACACACACACACACACACACACACACACGCACTCACACCTAGGGCCAATTTAGAGTGTCCAATCCACCTGCAGCATGTCTTTGGGATGTGGGAGGAAACCGGAGCACCTGGAGGAAACCCACGCAACCACAGGGAGGACATGCAGACTCCACACAGAAGGCATCCCAGCCGAGGATCAAACCGGAGAACCTCTTGCTGTGATGTGGCAATGCTAACCACTGCACCACTGTGGCCACCCAATATATAATTTTTTCATTAATGAGAGAAAATAGGATTCAACTATAGATCTGCTGATAAGGATAGAGACTGGGTATGGTATGTAATCAATAGCATGTATTTGAAAGAAGGACAGTTTGACCCCGGACGATTCGTTGTATACACTCTCATGTTTAAATGTACATTTATTGTATCAGGGAATACCTAGTGGACAGTTTGACCCCAGATTATTTGACACCAAATAAATTTTAATAAATACTTTTTCTGTATTAATTAATTAATTAATGAAGTACAGAATAATTAAACTGATAGTCTGTGATTTTAAGATATATTTAAGTTTTTATAATGTTAATGTTATTTTATCTAGTAGGTGGCAGTAGATACATTTTCTAGGTTGCTGGTATGTCTTTATTGCGGGGGATTCTTTTTTTACTTGTCCTTATACTTCTTTTGGATTTGATTATTTAACTATCTTTTATCTGAAGATTATTCCTGTGACATCTCTTTATAGGGTATGTTTATTTGATATTTGAATATTTTATATTCTTTTTTGATGTTTGTATGGGAATCTTAACTTTCGCTTACGTTTTCAAAGTCACTACATGTAAAAGTAATTAGAATATAAACTGGCCTAGAGACTCCTTTCGGTTTTCAAGCTTTTAATGTGACTTTAATGTGACTATTTTTGTGGTTTACTTGACTGGCTATTTCTCCTTTTTAATGGTGTTTTCATAAAATAATTACAAGGAAATTCCTTTTCTAGTTTAATGTGATGTGTGCTTTTATAGGTAGTTCATGCTTTTCTTTTAATGGATAGCGATGCACACCTTTTATTTATTCTTTTAAATCTAATATTTAATTCAATGTCACTGTAATACTTACTTATATGCATTTCTACTATGTATATGTATAATATTTTATATATATATATATATATATATATTTTTTAATTGATTACTTATAATAAACGTATTTTCCTTTCATAATGTCTGTACTTTTGTTTTTTAA
This sequence comes from Protopterus annectens, assembly GCF_019279795.1. Classification (NCBI taxonomy): domain Eukaryota; kingdom Metazoa; phylum Chordata; order Ceratodontiformes; family Protopteridae; genus Protopterus; species Protopterus annectens. The sequence continues at coordinate 286,994,137 of NC_056725.1, forward strand.
ACCATAACTACAAAACTCATATATTTTCCATTTCCTTTATTAAATATTTTTTTTAAGTTATGATTTAGCAAAAGTTGGAAATTTAATATTTTGTCAGGTCAACTCGTCCAGGGTCAAAATGTCCGGGAGCGAATCATCCGAGGTGAAAACTTCCCGTACCCATTTTTAGCAGCTATTATGGGAAGGCCTGAGATCCTTTTTTTGAGCCCAAATGTAACACATTATATACTGATGTCCAGAATTTTTTGGTGTGATTTACATGGTGAAGTTGTAGACGACTATAATATCGCGTTTTATTCAGACTGCATAGTTCTCTATGCAGTTGCAGACTATAGGGAGGTTTATGTTTCAGCCCTTCATTCCAAACTTTCTTTCTGTTACACATTGTAGTGTTTGTCTGGATAGTGAGCCATGGGGTTTGGTTAATTTTTCACTTTTTGTTTTCGGAGTGGAGAATGGCTGTTTAGAGTATTTAAGAATACAGTATTAAAAGTATGGGCTGTCTCATCGAGGGGATAGTTTAAGGAGTTCTTACTGAATTTAAATACTTTTTTAATGCTTTAAATTGGTAAGTGCTTGATTGGTCAGTGGTATTTCTATAGATATAAGCTGAGAGGTGATCGCAAAATACGTTTAAATAGGTTCCAGAGTTTGTAAACCTACTGGAGTAGGAAGACCAATACCCAGTCTAGAATTGCATGTTTACTGTCAGTATTATTAAATATAGTGGGGGATTAGATAAATTGTGTGCACCTTTAAAGGTTTATACTAGCTGACGTAAAGTCTGATGTTAGATTTTCCAGTTGATATTTACATCTTCAAGTATGAAATTTTGGTACTTATGTATTATCGCAACCAGATTTTTGCTGTTGCGAATCGCGCATACCTGCACAGATAGCACCGCATAAAGCATTTCAAAGTGTCAGGAGAACTCCTTAGTAGTGGCATGAAACATCCCATAGCTTTTTAGGAACAGGAACAAGTACCGGAAACAACTTCCGGTTTTGCATGCATTACACACGCATGTTACAGTTGTAATGGGTGCTATCAACCTGTCACTTTCATTACTTTCAGCTGGTGAAAGGGATTCTGCTGTGAAGGAGAAGACAGGCACAAAGAAAGGGTTATTGGTAAACCTTTGGTTATTTTTTAGACATACTTTTATGCAATCTTTAAAAAGATGCACTGCATTGGTAATGACTTTAAATGTCTTACTTTGTACCCTCACACTTGACATGGCTAACAACCGGTGTGATATTCCAAGGCAGCATATACTGCTGATAAAAGTGTTGCACTTAACAGTACATGAACTACAGCCCTACACATACGGTTTACATACACACACAAAGGCTTCTAATCACTAAAACTGACATTCCAGACAACAGCAGTTTCAGAGACATGGCTAATAAACAATGCCAAATTGCAAGGCAGCATTTTCTGCTCATGCAAATGTTCGACAGGCATTGCACGAAGTACAGCCATACACATATGCTTTATACAAACACACAAATGTTTATAACCACTTAAATTCAAATAGCAGTCAGCACCAGTTTCAGAAACAGTACGTAGGAGTTTACACAAATTTCTGGTAAACTGTTTATTCATCATAGCTGTACATACAGTGTTTTTAAGGAAACTTTTATAATGTTCCACTAAGTATTACTGTAAATGGTGACATGAGATGGTGGTGCTAAAGGGGGTAATTGCAATGAAACATTACTTTCTCATATATTTAAGTCATACACCTGCCTAAACACACAAAAAAACTTACAGAAAACATGGTTTCTGTGCTTCTCAATACCTTCTGGTAGTAGTTTACACAAAGAGAAGCAACCAGCATTAACACGAAAATCTGGTTGTGATAATACGTAAGAACCAAAATTTTTATAAAGTATGCTATTATATGTCTAGGAGAGGATTTATTCTAAAATTGACACATTAGTTCCAAGTAGGACATAGACTGCGATATATATATATATATATATATATATATATATATATATATATATATATATATATATATATATATATATATATATATATATATATATATATATATATATATATATATATATATATATATATATATAGGTCTACTTCATAACATGAAATTTCATGACACTGAGACCATAACATTGAATATTCAAAACACTGAAAACTCAAAACACTGAAAACTCAGAACACTGAAAGTATGCTTCATAACATTGAAAACTACATTGCACAAGTAAATAAGATCCCCTCCACCTACAACAACACCTAAGTAACAAACACAGTTTCTACTACGTTTCTTCAGGGGGGCAAGCCCCCCTGCACCTCCCATGTGGGGGGCTCTGCCCACAACACACCCTGTAAATTAAATATGCCAACTCCAAGATCACATTACAGTGGAAAAAAGTTAATTTCCTAACCTCAGTGTGAACTGAAACAAATTAAATTAAACCCAACCATGTGGGTAGCTTCACCCCCCACACCCCACTACCTAAATATACCAACTCTGAGATCGCACTTTTGTGGAGGTAAGGGGCAAAGTTCAACATGTTGGCCAAGTGATTACTTACCTGGAGTTGAAATCTGGTGTTATGAATGGTCGGTCTTCTAAATTTTTGACTTTGTCATCTCGGTTATATGAAAGTCAGTACGTGGGATTTCAGGTTTGTGAAGTACACCATATGTGTGAATATACATATATATATATATATATGGGTCCCCTACTATTTACCGAAACGCCGATTCGCCGACAAAGAAATCACCGACACCAAACGACCGACAACAAAAAGTACCGACAACGCAAAACACCGAACACCATAACACCAACACACTACACGTAAACAACACAGTACACTACAGGACATATCCACTAGCCCTAACCTAAACCCTAACCCTAAGGTCCGACACTACCGCACACTCTCCCTACCTGCACCCTAACCCTAACTCACTTACCCACCCCTAACCCCAAGCTCCGACACTACCGCACACTCTCCCTACCTGCACCCTAACCCTAACTCACTTACCCACCCCTAACCCCAAGCTCCGACACTACCGCACACTCTCCCTACTTGCACCCTAACCCTAACTCACTTACTCACCCCTAACCCCAAGCTCCGACACTACCGCACACTCACCTATCACACACCCTAACACTACATACCTCACTATTGCACACTTACCTGTCCGCTCCCTACTCCTAAATCCCTCACTATCGCATACTTACCAGGTCGCTTACACATTCCCCTTGTCGGTCTTCCGGCTGTCGGGATTCCAGCGTGTCGGTCAACTGCGTTGTCGGTCGTTTGGTGTCGGTGATTTCTTTGTCGGCGAATCGACGTTTCGGTAAATAGTAGGGGACCCATATATATATATAAATATATATATATATATATATATATATATATATATATATATATATATATATATAATGTTGAATACATTGCTGCTGAAAATAAAATGACCATAAGCACAGGGAGCTAGACTGATCCCTGTGGTACAGCCCACCTTAACAACACAGGTGACTGCAGTGGTACCACCACAGACAGCCTATATACCCAGCACATCTGGGTTGTCTCTTGTCAGTGTTGCTTCCACAACTTCTGTGCCACCTTCTCCACCTGTCTGGGGTAGCTATGCCATGGCTGCTGATGTTGTGATGCTCATTTGGCCAGTAGTAAATGAGTTGGTGATTTTGACACCTGCCAGGAGATTACAGGGCTGTTGGATGACATAATGGAGTGTAACCTCTGGGCCTTAATTAGCAGAGTTGAAATAGACTCAGGTGACTGATTCAGGAGACACTGGTGACAGTTCTGAATGTGAGGACTACATTTTCACTGTCCTCAGGCTGAACATGGATGTGCTCCTGACCTCCCCTACCTGCCCACATTCATGATGTCCCCTCTTGTGTCCATCCTCATCCCTACCTGCTACCTAATTTACCCTACCTATCTGACCTTTTCATTACTAATCACCTTACCCAACATTCCTCTCTATTCAAAAAAAAAAAAAAAAAAGAAAAGAAAACTAGACACCCGACCCACAAAAAAAAAAAAAAAAAAGAAAATACATAGCTCTCCACTTCAACTATGTGTCATCTTGCCACACGTGATTTGGTCCAATTGGCTATTCAACAGTATCATGTTGTTTTCACCCACACCTGGTGTGGTGACTCTCCAAAGTCATAAAATTCTGTATATAATTCTACAGTTATGTAATGATGAAGTGGACAACTATGGTGCTCTCCCTTCACCATCCTGCAAAGCCCGGTATTCATTCGCCTGCGTGCTACTCTTTGCTTCCCATTTTCAGTGTGCTGTCATATCAACACATTTTTGATACATCTGATCTGGTAAAAAAAAAAATGAATCATGCTCAACAAACATGACCAGAAGTGGCCCATCAAAAAGCCTTCACTTTTTGTCCTCAGGATTTACACAGAGTTTGGCATCTCGCACCAATGCAGGGTGATGTTGAATGGAGTTTATCTTTATTTTGAAAAATCTGACATTTTAATTTCAACTGCATCAGCGATGTTAACGAGGAAACATTTAAGAGTAACATACTACAAAGATTGTCCCAAATGTAATATAAACAAAACTCTTGCTATTTCTCTCACCATCTCTTTCTCTCTCTGTTCACACCTTCTGATTCAGTAAGTTGTCACTTTCCTTTCAGTTGTGTGATTTAAAGTGTGTGATTGAGAAGTTCCTTTGTGGCGTGATTAGATTATGCTCAGATCTATAGTTTGATTTTTGCATATTTTCAAGGGTTATAACCCAGGCATATGGAAGCTGTTATTGATAGTTTTAGTGCACCATTTTATGCGTAGCTTTTGCCCATACACTGATTTGGGCCATCATTATCATGCTTCTGGTATATTCTACCTGCTCCTTTCCTCCCTTTCTCCTTGTCTATCTCTTGTTTTCCCTTCTGTGTCATCACTGGGCCTCTTCAGAAGTTGCACAATGCCTGGCTTTGAGCAGCAGCTGTACTCTAGGGGAAATGGAAGTACATAGCCCTTTGTAAAATCTTCAGAGTTTTTGCCTTCGGCTCCATTACTCATGTGCCTTTTCTGCTACTCTGGTCAGCTTTGTACAGTCAGGCTTAATCCTTACTTGAATAGGATGAAGAGTTGAATGTACACCATCTAGGATACTCAGATTTGAAATACTGTTAGAAACATTCTGCAATGGATCATTTAATACACTTCTGGCTGTAATGTATACCTTATGTAATGTCAAAATGATCATTACTGTGATAAAGCTCAATGCCTACCCACCCCACCCCTTGCTTCATTGTTTTGTGATCATCCCTTCAAGTCATTAAAATTAAGGTCGCTTATGTCTCAGTCATGGTTATACTTTCAGACCTGTGCTTGCTTACTGTTGCAAACACTTGATTGTACATAGATGACCTGGTGGAAAGTCACCCCTGGCAAACCTTGTGTACAGCTTACAGATGTGCCATAAGTGTGAGTTGTGAAAACTCCCTGGGTTACCTGAATAGACATTGTAGGGGATCCCACGGGCATTACAGACACTCTGACAGTTTATAGACTAGTATAATTTCCTGTTAATGTACTCCCTTCCATCTTCATTTTGGTTTGTGGTGGTTTGAGTACTATTTACCCCACCATGCTAACTGATGGCTACATCATTCAAGCAGGCCTGTATCAAGTAGGGGATGGTTAATCCTACATTGTCTGTGAGATCCAGCTACAGATGCATGTATTACTTTGAAGGACAGAGGATGCATCAGAGTCACAGTGCTTTTGTTATAGTGCATGACTTCGACCTGGTGACAGTTATATGGCAAGCAAAACTGTCCCAACCTTTGGTCACAAATTCTCATTTTTTCACTTTGCTAGTTGGTTCTTCCAGCCCAGAGATTTACTAGTCAAATCCAGGCTAATAGAGGTAGAGTCTTGTCTTCAGCCCTGTGTGCCACACAGCTCACCAGAAAGTATTTGTGAAAGAGAATGGGGAAACGTTCTGGCTACCTTTTGGTGGTAACAAACAAGTAATATTGATTTTTTTTTATCTTTGCTTTGAGATAAAATATAGCTGTTTGCTTGGGAATGGTAATAATGGTAAAGCTATAGCTTACATTTGCATCTATAGCATAGACAGTTTTATTTCTGCCTCATAAGTAATTGTTTGTTGTCTGATACTGCAACTTTTTCTTTTTCAGATACAGAAACAATAAAAATGGTTGTATTTTACATAAGGACAGAAACAAAGCAGCAGAATTTTGCAAAGCTCAAAGCTTTTGGAAAGCATGTCTTTTTTATCAATTATGTCAAAAAGAAAGAAGTTGTAGCCCTGATCAACCAATTCTCCCTTTGAAAAATGAATTTCTAACTAGTAAGGACTGTCTTATTTTAAAGTATCATCTTCTATAAAAGGCATTTCAGTGTAAAGCAGGTTTCTTTTCACATGACTGTCAGTTCAGTTCCACTTGTAGGTGCACAGATGGCACAATATGAAGGTGACCATTCTGATACAAAATGCTTATTGCCAGTGCTTTGTGTAGGCTGCCACTAGAGTATCTGGTTTTATTCTTTTTATTTTTCTGATGTTTTTTTCTTACTGTGGGCATGAAATATTGATATAAAATAACTGAACCAAATGTAAAGCCGAAAATAATCATACCCTTAAAGCCATTTAACTAGTTTCTAATAATTATAATACAGCAAGTGAATACAGTAATAAGTATAGGTAGCTGTAACATAAGAAGTTTTTAAGTGAGTATTAATGAGCATATTCCAGACGAGTGGTGCATTCAGAGCTATGCATGGGAAAATTAAATAATAATAAAGTTGCAGTTCATTTAAGAATCTGAATATCTCTGCAGTGTAAGCTGCCACAGTGTTTTGACTGCTGCATGCATTAAAGTTTACTTTGCTACCTCTGATGGCTTTTGTGTTAACTTGCACCATCTGCAAATAACATATTATTCTTATGGTTCTCCTCAGTAGGCAGTCTACAATACAAGCAAAACTAGATTCTCCAACAGAGGTAAGTGGTGTTGAAATAAGAGGCATGTTAAACAACTAACTAACAGTACAATTAATGCTATTGCATTTATGATGCAGTTGATAATTACACTAGCTGCACAGCTTTATCACAATAGACTTCTGATGTATTTATCTCTAACATTGAGAAAGTATGTATTGTATAGATAAAGAGAATGTTGCTGTCATTTTGTTTCTCTCAGAAACGTGTCAATATATTTTTTAATTCTATAATAAAGTTTGAAATGCTGCTTTATGTAATCATTTTCAAATAGTGTGTGTTACTTTGCAATTACAATACACTGGCAATAAGCATTTCACTGCAATGTGGAAAACAAAACGTTCCAGGTTTAACTGACAAGTTTTCTTTTTTAGTCAGCAGTGCAGTGCCAGATATTACTAGCAGACATTTAGTACTGCTGCATATCTTGATTCTTTCAAAGTTATAGTTGAGACTTCCCTATACTTTGCCAAATGGAAAATAAATACATTTCCTTGTGGTCGAGTTCATCTACCCGATGATGAATTTAGTGATCAGTATAGACAGATTCCCAAAAGTACAGTTTCTAGATAGAAACACTAGCAAAATCAGACTGGATATGAGGTTCACTAACTAAAAAAAAAAAAAAATATATATATATATATATATATATATATATATATATATATATATATATATATATAAAATCCAAACATGAATAGCAAAGTGAACCAAAGGATGACACTGGCTCCCATAAGGACACACAAGTCAAGTATAAAACCATTTAATATAGGTGTAAGCACTTTTGCAGCCAAAAGTAGTGCTTCATCAGACAACATAATAACACAGGAATGGATTTAAATACAACTCACAGCCAATATAAACAGTTCAATAATTAAGTTATTAATCTAAAGAAAACAAGGAAAAATAAAATATAATATAAACATACATACTTATAGACACATAACTGTCTTATAATGATTATAATGATTGTACGGGAGGAAAGGTTTGTTCTCTCAAAATCTATCTACTTTTATTGTAGATTTGTTGATGACTTATTCATGTTACAGAATTGACTGAGGAACAGCTTGTGGTATTTTAGGAGTATTTGAATAACACTACTGTTTTTTTTTTTGAGATTTAGCCTGAATAAATCAGCTAGTCAGAAAGAGTTTCTGGATGTGTCTGTAATTAAAAGGATGTTGAATATAATAGATACAAAGGTGTATAGGATGACCTGCTACAGGAATACATATATACATTGACAAAATATGCAACCTGGACGTATCTTTAAGAATGTTATCAGAAGTCACGGTATGAGAGCATCTAGATTGGATGCTAGTGAGATGTGTTTCATTGGTTATTTGGATTCTTTAAGAAAAAAGTTCAGGGATAGAGGATACAACAGAAGAGAGGTGGATAGTATTTTAGATACTATACCAGATTGTAGACTCACACAAGGCAAACCCTGTTTTTCTGAGGGTCCCTGGGGGTGAGAGATGCACAAGTGAATGAATGCAAGAGTAATTCTTATACTAGAATACCTGTGTTTTACACATGCAGTGTTAGGCAGATAACTCAGATTTTTGAGAAACATTGGCAGGTTTTAACAGTGGACCCTGATTTTAGGTCCATCGTGGGTGAGAGACTGCATTTTTTGTATAAGAACAAAAAGTTGTTGAAAAGGATGTTCTGCTATCCCAGGATTGCTGAGGATATAATGGAGGATGGTGCTCAATTTGGCACATTGCCATGCTCCAGTTATAGATTTTGTGAGTTTATAGATTCGACTAACAGTTTTGTACATCCAAACACAGGTAAAAAGTATATCTTCTAATTGTAATACCTGTCACTTAGTTTACTTAGCACATTGTGTAGTATGTTGATCATTTTACATATTTAAAACTGATAGACGGCTACAGGATCGGGTGAGAGAACATCTGTATGGCATTAGTATAGGGTCTAACAACAATGCATTAGCTAGGCATGTGAAATTAAATAATGATACACATAGATTCAGCTTTTTGGTTATAGAGACCATTAGAAGAAATAAGAGAGGGCGAGGTGTTAGGACTCAGACAGAAACATCTGAAATGAGATGGATAATTTGATTGGAGGCATATAGGGAACAGGGTTTGAATGACAGTGTGTCCATTAAACCTGCTCTTAAGAATAGGGGTCTTTTTAAGTAATGACGTTTTTTAGAAGGGTTTTTACCATTATTGTTTTGTGATTTTTTTAAGGAAGGAAAACAGAGTTTATGTGTCTATAAGTATGTATGTTTATATTATATTTTGGTTTTCCCTGTTTTCTTTGGTTTAATGAGTTAATTACTGAATTGTTTCTATTGGTTGTGAGTTGTATTTAAATCCATTCCGGTGTTACTATGTTATCTGATGAAGCAATACTTTTGTCTGCAAATGTGCTTACACCTATATTAAATGGTCCTTGGTTTTATACTTGACTCGTGTGTCATTACAGGAGCCAGTATCATCGTTTGATTCACTTTGCCACTCGTATTTGGACAGTTTCTAAATGCCCACAGACAGTTTTTCTTTTTTCAGAATGTTTTCTTTCATCTGAGTCTGTTTGGCAATGGAGTTGTCCCAGTCCTGTTCAATAAACACATTACTCCAAATGACATTTGATGACCTTTTTAAAATTCTGTAAACATAACGTATTGACTAATATTTTAGTTTATTAATCACAGCATAAACATCCATATAATTGTTAACTAGGGCAGTGTGACCTTGCTCACCCTGACCAAATAAGCAGCGTCCTTACCTCTGCTCACATATTTACTTATCAAGCAGCATCCTATCGCTCACTTTTATTTCCCACTTATTGACTTAAACATCCAACCAAATTAACAGTGTCCTTACCTCCGCTCACTTATTTATGTATCAAGCAGCATCCTATCACTCAATTTTATTTCCCACTTATTGACTTAAACATCCAACCAAATTAGCAGTGTCCTTACCTCCACTCACTTATTTACGTATCAAGCAGCATCCTATCACTCACTTTTATTTCCCACTTATTGACTTAAACATCCAACCAAATTAGCAGTGTCCTTACCTCTGCTCACTTATTTACGTATTAAGCAGCATCCTATCGCTCACTTTTATTTCCCACTTATTGACTTAAACATCCAACCAAATTAGCAGTGTCCTTACCTCTGCTCACTTATTTACGTATCAAGCAGCATCCTATCGCTCACTTTTATTTCCCACTTATTGACTTAAACATCCGACCAAATTAGCAGTGTACTTACCTCCGCTCACTTACTTTTACTTATCGAGCAGCATCCGATCACTCACTTTCATTTCCCTACTCATTGAGCCTCCAACACCAGAGAGAGAACAGAAGAGGGACAAGCCTGACCTTCTTCTCTGCCTAAACAAATATATAAAATAACCACACAACTCCAATGTTCCAAAACAGGGAGGGAGGGCGGGTAGCAAGTTCACTCCAAAATGTGATTCCTTACCCAGTTACAATTGGATAAAACCCATTAAGCCACTCCCTACACTTGCCTCATTTCCTCCCAATCAACTACATTCCCATTTAAGCCTCTCATCCCCCCAAATAGCGTTCTTCCCCTACCCTCTTGAATCCCATTACTATTTCTCCTAACCCCAACCTGAAGATGTCCCTGGACAAATTGGCTTGTTGCTAAACCTCATTTGTCCCAGTCCTCTTCAATAAAGACATTATACCAAATGAAGTTTGACAGCCTTTATTAAAATTACACAAACATAGCTTATTGACCAATATTTTAGTTTATTAATCACATCATAAGCATCCATGTAACTGTTAACTAGGGCAGCGTGACCTTGCTCACCATGACCAAATAAGCAGCGTCCTTACCTCTGCTCACTTATTTACACATTAAGTAGCATCCCATCGCTAACTTTCATTTCCCATTTATTGATTCAAACATGCAACCAAATAAGCAATGTCCTTACCTCCGCTCGCTTACTTTTACTTATCAAGCTGCATCCAGTTGCTCACTTTCATTTCCCAACTCAATGAACCTCCAACACCAGAGGGGAACAGAAGAGGGACAAGACTGCCCCATTCTCCACCCACCAGTCTGACCAGGCTGTTCCCTCTTCTTCATTCCAAACGTCCAACAAAACCTTCCTGGGCAAACTTAACCATACATTAACTGTTGAGGCCAAACATCATTCGGTATACTCCCTCCTATCTGAGCCAAGCTGGATCCCTGCTATCAACCTATAAAGCCCCATCATATAAATACCCAAAGCAAACAGTTACCTAAACAACTGAATTTAAACTGATGATCCTTCTCCAGTATAAAAGTAATAGCCACACCCTTGTATAATGCCTGTAAAACAAACATATCTTCACTCATCCTACCACCCCTTTTCGCTTTGAAATTTTCCCAAGTCATTACCTGGCAAATGTACCACCAAAACACTAGAGATCCAACATCATCTGAAACAAAGCAAGCCCAACTGCACACCATTCTACTTAGCCACAGTGTCATTTTGCCGCCCAAATGCTATAATAATGACAAAAATGACATTTCCTATTGTAAAAGTTCAGTATACTAGTTATCCCAACAATATACCCACTATCTATAAGACAAAGACATCTAATGACTATAATATCCTTTGCTGACCAATGAACCACCCACTGTAATGACTCCAATACCTCAATAAAGTCAATATCCCCTAGACTGTAGCCCAATGAACATCCATTTTCCCAACAACAACCCTTGCAACAAAACTTATCTTATCAATAGTTGCAATCTGCCAGTCTTCCCACTGTCAACTTACCCCAAGCCTTCAAACATACAAACCACCGTCAAAGATTTGTAAAGTCACATAACATAGCCACCTGTGCACCTATACTAATCAGAGCTAACTCCACCCTTGTCCCCAAGTATTACCCATAAAGACTTTTTTTTTATTACCTCTGGTAAATAAAAAAAAACATAGTGTGCATCCACTAGCACCCCCAAAAAACACAATACCTTGGTTAAACCTTCGCACTCTCATATAAACGGAAACCTGTTCCTCACTCATCCCCAATACACACATACCAAGTTGCAATGCTCTGTCAAACCCTTCACCTAGCCTTAAAAGGGGGTCCAAATCACATACACCCTTCTGATTACCTGCCCCCTGATGCCAAATCCAAAGAACAGTGCTAAACTCTCAAGGTAGCACTGACCACTGAGCAACCCATCTGCATAGCCTTTCCACAGGAAAAATCAAACCCAACTACCATGCCCACAAAATCCAACCTGTCACATTGTCACGATTCCACCCCACCCACGAACAACTCCAAAGTCCCTATATCCAACTCCCCCCACCTTTTGTACCTTACCCCTGACATAACCCAGCCTCACTTGCCTCCACACTACTCCCAACTGCACCAACTCTGACATGCCTTTATGAGCACCTAATAAAGTAGGATTACCTGCGACCTCATTGGGCACCACTCCAGTGACCGGCACATCCAGCCGAGCAGAATCCATCACCTTTCAAATCCACTTCCTTCATGCCAGTGACTGACGCTCACTCTGTGCTCACCCATCTGCAAAAGAAAAGAAAGCTGTAAATCCTCCACGCACACATAGACCAAAACTTGTTAATGACAACAATAGGCTCTGCCAAGGGCCTACCTTGTTCATTAACCACACAACGGTTACACTAACCCACCTCCCTTATCCTGAATAATCTGGCACCACCATATCTCCAAACACATCTTTTCACAGCCAGCTAATGAAAACATAGCCGCAAAAAACAGTCAGTAACTGAAACCTTGCGTTTACATGACATCAATTAACACACAGAACGTAAAGTAAGCTACCAGCTCAAGTATGTTACTACTAAACATTGTGGATGACAGATAATTTAAATATCAAATACTTGAATAACCTGAGTCTTGGGAGCATTTCTGTAAATAAGCCCTACAAGAATGTCTTCAATCATACACTCTTACCCAAATTAAAATATTAACATATACTACACATTCATTTGTTAGAGAGTGCGACCTTGTCAGCTTCCCATGTGCTGCTTTGTACTACAAGAGCAGTAACACCAACACAGTCACCACAATGAAAATTAGGATGCTTAAAACAAGGACTAAAATACCTCCCTAACTTATACAAACCTCTCAAGTGAACCTCATCTCAAGAAAACTGTCCTAATCTGGGGTCATAAAAGTCCATGTACCACAAAAAATTCTGCATCAAAATTTATCACCCATTCCAGACTAACATTCTAGATAATATCCATGATAAATATTTCATTAAGGCCTATGCTATAAATTATCACATTTTAACCAACCTATACTTTCTAGTTAAAGGTGTTAGTGAGCGATTAGACAATGTTACACCTTTACCTGTTTGCTGCACTGTCTAAGAAACAATGTTCCTCATTTTAGGGATGGAAGGAAAGAGAATAATCAGGGTAACAAGAAATTACACCCTTGAATACTTCTGCCAGTACAGCAGAATATTGTAAAGAAATGACAAATGTACATCCGTTGAAAGGATAACTTAAATATCAAAGTCACTGGGTCACCTCATGATGTCCGTACAAAATCAAATACCACACTATATGGACCAAGTTAACTTATTTAGTAGCAACAGCCTAAGGAGCATCTCTGTCAGCCAGCACTGCAAGAATGTCCCCACAAAATTAGTCGTATCTAAATTAAAAGTTTAAATAAAATACATATTTAAGCATTAAACAGTGTGACCTTGGCAGTATGTCCCATGTGCTGTCCTGCTCCACCAGCAGCTATAGCAGCAGTGAAACCTAAAAGCTTAAAACACACACACACACACACACACACACACACACACACACACACACACACACACACACACACATACACACACACACACGCACACACACACACGCACACACACAAAGTAAAGCACCTCCATAACATATCCACACCTCCCAATGTACCTAATTTTGTGGAACACTAATCATTTAGGATCTTAAAAGTTCATCCTCCTCCCGATTCCCTTGAATGATTGTCTCACATTTGTTGTTAGCAAATTAAGTGATATCAATGGTAAGTAGGACAGCATTATATTATTTCCCTAATGGTCACTTCTACAGATAACATCCAATTATAAATGTAAAGCTAGGCACCTTAAATTTGCATCTGGAAACCATCCCAAAACTCCTCTTTTTTCTTCCAGTCAAGTTCCAACCTACTGTTTCTCACAATACAAACAACAATCTTGCTTATGCCTGCATCCACTGCTTTATTATGGTAACTCATACTGTCTGAGCTCTAAAAGGAATTTAACAAGATAATATTGTTATGCAACTTACCATCTATATAAAATTGCTTCTTTCTTACATGTGCATCTCCCATGTGCTGCGGTATTCAATGAAAGTTTATGTGCACTAATAAACATATCGTCCCCTTGAATTCGACAGCACAATACCAGTACCTGTTAAACAAACGTCTTTCTATGCTACCCTGCTGGGGCAATTTAGAAAGTATTGTTGCTACCCCCCTGAAGGGCACCCAGTCAAGGATGGGAATTAAACACCTTAACTGGTGTCTATGAGGCAAACACAGTACCACAACACCAACCCTAAACATCTGCATTTTGCTCCCTGTCAGGTCTAGGGACTCAAACTCGGGAACCCCCCCCCAAAGTTTGAAAAAGGACAGATGCAAAATATGAGAGACAATCTGCCCATTCTGCAACCCCTGGACAGTAGCATGTCTGCTTACTACAAATAGTCATAAAATTGCACCTCTCAACCTCTCAGAGCAATAAATCTGGACAAAGCCACCAACCAAGGGGGAGGCAACAGAGATAAAAGGGACAGCCTTCAAACATTGCCCTTACAAACATAGGGTTGATAGTATAGCAGGTCACACAGTAGCATGAATCTTGGATGAACATACAGCCTGCACTCAAATGTCCATCACTATTAATCTGACTTCAACCATCAGTGACTTGTCAGTACTTCCCAAAAACCACAATTTATGAAAATATACCAAAACATGAGGCAACACATATCTCTCAGCAACAGAGAGTTGATAGCATAGCAGGTCCCACACAATAAATCTAGACAAAATGTTTGTCATTACTATGTACCTTCGGTCTTCAGTGGTTTTCCACTAATATGCCAGAAAACCAGCTCGTTCCACGCTACCCTTGAAACACAGAACTAAAAAACACCTAATTTACATATTTGTATGCTCACAGGTTTTGCTTTCCCTGGAAATGCAGAACTCCAAAAATTATTTACCTAATTTACATATTCAGGCACTCACAGGAAGCAACGACTCAAAACATACTTCTCAACCTCTTAGAAGAAATCAGACAAAGCCCAACAAAATGGGGTACAAATATAAATAACAGTTGAAAAGGCACAACTGTTAGCAGAATTTTAAATAAGTAGAGTTTTACCCATTTAATGTGCAAAATAAAACCTTTTAGTGGTTAGAATTGTAAATAGTTTTTAACCACCACTGCTGCCTTCTATGTTAAAGGCCCAAAACAGGCACATACTTCAGTACTGCACTTGAAAACTTAGAACGTTACTAAGTTGCTAGAGTAACAGGGTTTGTTTCAACATTCACTGTCCGAAGGATTCAAAGTCCGAAACCCAAAAGCATGTCATCACGTAGTATCTGCAATCCTCAGACTATTCCAGTGATCTGCTAGAAACCCACACACCCCACGGGGAACAGAGCAAAAATACGAGCCACAAAATCTGGACATTCCATGAAAATCCAGACAGCTGAGAGGCGTGGCTCTAAACTCAGTCAGGACAAAGCCATAGACAACAAGGAGACAGACATCCCTACTAGTTAGAAAGTTGATAGAGTGCGCATGCACAGTGCTGAATGGTAATTTGTAGAGCTTCTCAGGCTGCAAACAACCCTAGAGACTGCTTTTACCCACCACACACCACCAATGGAAACCAAATTTAAAAAAATTTCCTGCTCTGATGCTTGAATAAGAGGTTTTGTGTTACTCTAGGATATAATTAAATACCAGTGTTTCAAACCACTATGACCATGCCATGCTTACTGCCACTGTGCATGCATCTAACCCCCCTCCCCAAATGCTGAGCATGAACACCAGCTCCACACAGCTGCAAATGGTGGCATGACCCTTGAAACACTAAGACACCAATGAACACAAACAAAACCCACCAACACGATAATGGCTAAAGTACTTTTTTTTTTTTTTTTTTTAGACATAGGTCTGGAACTCAAAAAAATCAAATACACTCCATCGTGCAGTGACTTCAATTCTCAGCTCATCCCAGTGATGTCAAAAAAATAGACAAGGCAAAATCTGGAAATTCTAAGAAATCTGAACAACAGAAATCCCACCACTAGATTGAGAGATTGCACTACGGACATCACTCCTGAGCATGTCACAGCCCCAGAAATTCTTCTGCAGAGTGGAAAAAAAAATCCCCACCACAACCACCAATGCAACTGATGATTATCCCCTACCAGTGTTACACCAACCCAAAATGGCCATTCAGCACCAAACAAACCCCCACAAAGAGCTGCTACACACAGCCCACCTACCAAACAAAATAGACCCTGTCCCATTATCAACACAGCACCTCATAAAGCTGTGATTCCCTCACAGACCCCTCCATTAACAAATAACTAAACCTCTACAACCAACCCAACCCCTACTATAAGCAGTGAAGCACACACCCAATGTATCCAGTCACTGGGACAATAACTAACTAACTAAATAACTAACTAAATAACTAACTAACTAAATGATTAAAATTCACTCAACTAGTACCACCATGCCCCATTCCTACCCAAGGCCTACCTGTTCTCCAAAAATACCTACAGGTTGTCTCAGATGTAAGCTTGCCTTGGCAAGTTCATGCCAAAATGTTATTCCTTACCCAGTTACACTTGGATAAAACCCATTAACCCCCTCCCTACACTTCATCCCAATCAACCTACATTCCCATTTAATCCTTTCATTGCCCCTAACTAGCTTTCGGCCCCTAGCTTCTTGAATCACATTACTATTTCTCCTAATCCTAAGTATATGATGTTGCTGGACAGATTGGTTTGTTACCAAACCTCATTTTGCAGATAAAGTAAGGGCATGTATGTGTGTGGAGGGGGTCTACTTACCTGCAAAAAATACTTGCTTAAAAGTATTTTATCAGCTTGACTTCTGACACATTGAACTTGGTGAGTTGAGACATTTTTTGTTTGAAAGGTATGGATTCGGCTAAAGCTTAAGTAAAGAGGAACATATCCCATACATGTTACTGAGATACAGATTTTCTATGGAACCAACTTGACAAGCAAAGCTGGTTGAGGATTCAAAAAAATGGAAAAGTAAATATAAGCATGTTTTTGCAGAAGAGCAAGTTCCTTGGACCTCCCTTTCACCATGTGGAGTCAATCCCTACAACTCCTTTAGTTTACATATAGCTATTCTAAATTCACACCAGCACTGGGAAATATTTTAAATGTAATGTCTAAAAAACATATCCTGGGATTCATTTACTATCATGTAGGTTTCACGTGAATGGTCATCAATGTTATCATTGAGATGTGTATTAAAGTGTACGACACAGTAATAGGCATAACATATGACAAGGAGGATTATCCTTGATGGAAATTATGAAATTTAGTATTATAATGGATATCATTCCAATATAAACATGTGTGTGGCTTTACAAGTATGAGAGCAGATTGTAACATATATAATACCCTTGCCTAAGGCACTCCTGCCTGATAACAGTTATTGTGCTGACAGTTAAGAACAGATGCAAATGTCACACTATGATGCGATTTATTCAAAAGAGCTGTGTATTGTTGGCATCTGCCACAGGATATGGCAATGAATATTGCCAAAAACAACTGAAACTAATGTGGGAATTAAGAAAGGAACCCTGATAATTAATGTTATATCAGTGTGTCAGACTGATGGCAATTAATTGACTATGCTCATTTTTACACAGTTGTGATGAGCCCTATATCAGTGGTCCTTAGTCAAGGGAGAGTTCTCTACATTTTTTACACACATCATACAAGAACTAGAGCACACTTATGTACAATGCACTACTTAAAGCATGTGCCACATTAGCACTCTCACCATTACACTGGCAGTACAAATTTCTACTGCCATGAAATTCAGACATTCATTCACATGTGTTTGTGCAACATATCAAGGGATATTACTGATGTTATGTAATGGCTGTTGTGTGATACAAGTATGTTCACATAAAATTATTCCCTATACTAGATCTGAACGCGAAGCTATACAACTCTTCCAACTAGCAAGCTAGCTATGAATCTCATGTGCCACAGTGGAATTGCTATCACAACTGTTGAACTCCACCTATGTGAAGTCATTAAATCAGATGTACTTCATTTGCCTATAATTTTTATCTGAGAAAATGGATGGGGGATGCCTCTGTCACTCTATATGTACACATTAGAGTTGGGGGGGGGGGTTGTCATTCCTGCAGAGCAGTTAAGAACAAAAATCCTTACAGTCACTCAGTGCTGGTTTGTAACACTTAACTGTGCATTGAGAAAATTGACACAATAGTGGGATCACTGAATGTACCATGGTATAAATGCATCACTAGTTGTCATATGCTTGGTTATGTAAAAGTGTTACATCATGTTAATAAGTCTAAGAATAAGTGCCTCTGCAATTTGTTTGAAATAATTTTGATGCGTGTCAGACAACATTCCTGATGTATACCCAAATACACCTGTAGTCTTCTGTCATTGTCACTGAGATGGTAGAACAACAATTATGTACAATGTTTATATTACCCTGTATTGGAACATATGCCTTACTTAAGTATTAACATACATTACATCGTCTCATGTTTTCAGTCCCGAGGAAGTGTCTTACTACTACAGTATAATCACATGTCAACATCAGTCTTCAATACAGCATTTCAAAATGAAAATTAGAATAAGCTCTTGTTAGAGGAAACAAAATCTACACATGAACATAACACTTGTGAGTGACAATGCCATTAACATGTACATTGAATGTAAGCAGCAATGTCAGATTTGAACTAAGCACCAAACATCACAAGCTACAGAAGGTTTGCTGAAACATCAGCACCACTCAAGATTTATTTTACAACTGAGGCACTGCAAATTTCAGTTGATGACATCAACACTGTGTATTACATTGTTTCCACTAAAAAGTGATCACATAGCACAAATATGCTGTATAGATATATATATGTCATATATGTATTTTCAGCCTGCTGTGCACAGTAAGAGGAAGCAAGTCATGCTCATAAAAGGCAGTCAGTTTTATATTCAGACTCCCTAACCTATCTATTGGCATTATCTATGTACAAGTGCATTATAGTTATGCACCAGAGAAAAAGTCCAACTGCATGAGAAACACACTGCATCTTTGAAGTGATGACATCAGCTATGTCTTGCAAAGAACATGTGTATGCAAAAATGACTTCTACAGCCACGTGGAATTTTAAATGTCATCAGTACAAACAGGCATACATCACTCCTGCCTCCATTCACATTCACATGTTCATGAGTTTTTCAGTGCTATATTTGAATTCCCTACCTATCTAGGTGACATAACCTACACATAAGTGTATTATGCAAACACACCACAAGAAAGGTCTAATTTTTACTGGTGTGTGAGAGCATTTTTGAAAGGATTACCTCATCAATGTATTGGAGACAGTATGTGATTTTGGCAGAGGGAAAGGACATGTGGAATACATCTGACAATGTAAATGTTTCTCAAAAGTGTGAGTCAAATTAACTCAGCTGTAGAATTAATACTCCACTGATGCTATGGTCCCATCAGACACACACACATGCACACAGACACATACACAAACACACACACACACACACACACACACACACACACACACACACACACACACACACACACACGCACACATACACACCCACAAGCTGACTGTTGTGATATCAGAACTCCCTACCTACTGAGGTATCACAATCAAGAGGACACAGTGCTTAATGCAAGCACCACCACAAAGTCTGACTTCTGGAATGTGAGTGTACTTTAAAGAGGATGGCATTGTTGTGTTCCAGAGAAGATGTGGTTGGGAGAAGGCTCAAACACTGATGTAGACTCACTCTCTAGTGTAAAATTTTCTCCAGAGTGCTAGTTCAGTGAGGCCAGTGTTATGTAAGTTCATATTTACAAAACTCTATACACAAACCCTCACACACACACACACACACACACACACACACACACACACACACACACACACACACACACACACACACACACACACACACACACACACACACACACACACACACACACACACACACACACACACACACAAGTTGACTGCTCTGAGAGTAGAGCTCACTAGCTATCTATTTACATAATCTAGAGAGCACAGTACTTAATGTAAGCACCACTACAGAAGTCTGAGTTCTACACTGTGAGAGTGAACTCTGTAAAGGATGACATCATTTTTGTGTTCCAGAGAAAAGTATGTTGAGGGAAGGGTCTGACACTGATATGGACTCACCCTGCAGTGTAATTTTTTTTTCTCTAGACTGTTAATTCAAACAAGGTCAGCAGTATGTAAGGTCATATTTAGAGATTTCTGTGCACAACTCCACACAGACACACACACACACACACACACACACACACACACACACACACACACACACACATTAAATGCAGTGAGAGTAGAACCCCCCTATCTATCTAGTCAGATACTCTTAAAGGACACATTACATAATGCAGGCACCACCACAGATGTCTGACTTCTACAGTGTGACAGTACAGCTTATAAAGGATATCATCATTGCGTTCCAGAAAAGATGTTGAGAGAAGAGTCTCATTGATAGGGAGTCAGACCAACATGTACCTAATTTACATGATGGTGTGCAGATGATACACACTTGTGAAACACAGGATGGGTAATGAAGCATTCCTGGGTCATCAGGTAATGATGAAAGTATGTAAACCTTAATGAATATCACTGATATTAGCAATGGTATCTGCTCATGCATGGGCAATGTGGACTGTCAATACTGTCAATACAAAACAATCGTTAATGTTCCAGTGCAGTAGGGCTAAGTAATGATGAAGCATGTGTGTCAAGGCTTTATGTGGCTGCATAACATTTGTAAGTGCTGCTGTGTAGACATAAATATACACAATGAAGTGCTCAGTCAACCACAAAGTTTACTACAGTTCACTTGTATAAAGTAAGGCATTTCCATGTATTGAAGTAATAACATGCAGGAATAATACTTATCTGTGTATATAATTTCTTTCTAAAGTGAAATGCAAAGAAACTCATTTGCGCAGATGTTGCCAAAGTATTAGTGTATTTGGAATGGGTCTGCTGATGAGTTATATAACTTCCTGGATGGTATTAATGACCATGCGTATGGATTGAAATTTGTACTCAGTGGTATGGGTACTAATGTCCATTTTTTTGGATCTTTACATCATTATGAAGACTGAAGAAAGGAGATTCACCAGTACGATGTATAGGAAGGACACCTACACCAAGAATTTTCTCCACTTTCGTAGTGGACATCCACTTTTCATGAAACTCAACCTAGTCTAAGGACAGATTATCTGTCTCAGCAGACTCATTTCAGAACATGACATCTTCATTTCTGAAACAAACACACTAATTGCTATGTTTGTTCAGAGAGGCTATCCATATGAGTAGCTAAAAGCCATTTTTAAAGAAATTATTTCTGTCAGAATGGAGACATTTCCACCAATTTTAACCAGTGTGTTCAATCCAAAAATTGCCAGCCCTGTAGAAAACAAAATAGACTGTGCCTTCTCTGTCCCAATATGTATAGATTCTTATAACATTAAACAAGTTATTTCCAATAATTGGAAGGTAATTTTAGGCAACAAAGATTTAGCCATGGTTTTAGGTGATCACCCTATGTTATTTTCAAAAAAAGTAGCTAGTGTGAAGTCCCTTCTAGAGATAGGAGAATATAAGTCACATAAGACAGTGAGTGGCCCATTAGGTACGTCTTCTTTTCACAATTGCAGACAATGTATATACACTGACTCTTCCAAAAATATATTTTTTGCCCACATTCAAAAACTGATGACTAGTAAAGGTAGATTCAACTGTAAAATCTGTGGGATAGTTTATTTAGCTTGCTGTATAATGTGTCACAATTTTTATGTGGGTAAAACTATTAGGGCATTATATAAAAGGATTTACGAGCATTGCTTAGCTATTAAAAATAAAGATTGAACAATGCTTTAGCTAAGCATGCTATAGAATGTACAAACTTTAAGAAATTTGTTTTCTTTGTGTTAGACTCCATAGATGTGTTACCATATGTGAGTTTAACAATGCTTTAGACATTAAAGAAATGACATGGCAAGTATTTTTAAATGCTGAAAAAGCTCCTGGGCTAAATGGCACTTTAAATGTTAAATGTCTTTTAAATGACAGGTATCATTACTAACCAATATTTTTAGAGGTTATTTTAATCTTGTTATAAATTTTGGTAATGTATCTTTAAAAATCTTTTAATTCATTCATTTAGTTAAACAGATTTGATTGGAATATTGATTAATGAATGTGTATTTAAGATGGTGCATTTGGGATTGTTTTTCAGTTCTGAAGAAGTTCATTGCATTAAATCGAATGAAAGCGCTTAACTATCAATTTTGTGTTGACAGTCATTTATTTGTCCCTATTTCACATTTTTTCTTTTTAAGGTTTTTAATCTTGTAGAGTTGGTGGTGTTTGTTTATTTAGTTTTCATTTTACCATCGTTGGGGCTTTTGAATGACTGCTACCACTGTGAATTGTGGATCTATCATGCATCCTAATACAGCTGTGTCATCTATTCATGATTCAGATAACAATCTCAATGCCAGCATTTATAGTGTTTCCAAGGACTTCAGTTTGGTTGCTAACAATTTGACTGCAGCAATTCAGAAGGCACAACTTTTACTTGAAAACTTGCTGCATTTAATAATTCATCCCATTCTTCCACTTTCAGAGTGGCTTCCAATTTACAGAACAAAAGTCTTCTACCAGTAGTTCCAGTAGTGAATCCACAGTGATAGCGGGAGCCAAAACAAATTATGGTTGATGTTTTGTCAACAGTGACTTGGTTAATCCCTTTCTTTCATTTGGGAGTGTTAGCAGTAATTTATTGGCTCCAATGTGGGACTGGAAGGGAATGCACCGAACTGTAAGTGAAACATATTTCAACTAGAGAAAAAATTGTTCAAGTTACGCTCACTTGAATATGACAATTTTTACTTACAGACTTGTATCGAGCATTTGGATTAAGATGCTATCATTTTCCAAACAGAATTGGACAATCAAACAGTATTTTTTAGAGTTTTCTTAATTTATATAATAACACAGGTGTAAGACAAAAAAAATTACCACATTTTACAATAACACTTAAAATGACACTTAGCGTCACAAAGTACACTTGCTCATTGCCAGTCTTCATGCAAATGCCGAAGACTAGAACTGATAAAGCAGAAGAGGTTAAACGGAGGTTCTATATTACAAGATTGAAGCTTTACATAATCATAAGTGAGTCATAATAATTATTTCAAAATACATACATAGGAATTATTATCCAAACTATGTTGATTTCCCAAAGTGAGTCAGTAATGCTTACCAAGATACACTTTTATACCTACTATGTATCAGATATGCTTCAAGGCAAAGCACAAGTTAAGTGGATGTACAGTTTGTTAACCATGACAAGGATGGTATGTATTTTAAAATAATTATTATGACTCACCACATATGCTAACTATGTGTGTATGGCAGGATGTCTGGTGAAGTGTGGACATCATGCTTCCTCACAGTAAGGACAGGAGCCAAATGATATCAGATGAATATTTCATCCAGCAGCCTACTAAATATGTTATAGCATAATGTGATGAAACAGAAGTGATGAGGGGCACAGAGATGGAGAGACACATAAGAGTTTGTGTTATGGCACATTTTTGAACATCTTTATAGTGTGTATGTATTAGATGCTTCCTCATTCAGAATGTGTCCTGCTCTATCCCGTGAAGTGATTCATACAGAGATAGAGAAGGTAGAGGCGTGACAGTATCCAATACATTTGCATACAACTGGTTGAAACATGATGGTGACATGAGGATGGTCTTTTGTTGTTAACAGATGTAGCACACACTAACTCAAGTAATATTAATATGGAGAAAAATTGCATTACTGTATAACATATGTCAGGATTCAAACCTTTGGCAGTAGAAATAAAACTTCACAGACAAGTTGATTATTTCAGCTCAACAGAGAGGAGCACCTGCTGTAATAATTTTCAATCACACATTGTAAGAAACACTAAAACATGTTCAATTAAGTCATTAGTGAGGCAGCAGTATGCATTGCACTTACATCAGATGCAGCCTCCCTTACACATTACATGATATCCAGCAGCCTGATGCATTTGGAAGATTAAATGTATCACAGTTTATTACCCTAAGACTGTTTTACTGTAGTGCAGTGAATGTGTTGGCATTTGTTCTAAGCTAACAAAAAAATTACCACATTTTACAATAGCACTTAAAATGACACTTAGCATCACATAGTACACTTGTTCATTGCCAGTCTTCATGCAAATGCCGAAGACTACAACTGATAAAGCAGAAGAGGTTAAACAGAGGTTCTTTATTACAAGATTGAAGCTTTACTTAATAGAATAAGTAAAGCTAAAACTTGTAATATTGAAACCATAAATTGTCAAATGGCCGATTTAACCCAGGAAAACACTCCCCTTGGCCATTATGCGGAGTATGCCCATTTCTCCAATTTGGAGTGATCTTGGAATTGGTATATATAGGTGGGGGAGGTGTAATTTTTTTTTTTTTGATTCAGCCAAGGGAAGTGTTTACCTTGGTTGAATCGGCCATTGGACAATTTTAGCTGTCGATATTACAAGATCGAGCTTTAGTTATTCGATGAACTAAAGCTTCGATGTAATATAGACACTAGACAGATACATAGGCAAAGCATACATATGAAAGAGACTTATAAAAACAGGCAGTAAGTGTTTCACCTACTGCTAGATTAGAATACTTGACAAGATACAAACTGATGTTTATGGAATTCATCATTATCTCTACACACTACAAAGGAAATCTTACTTCACACACTAAAAGTCACATAAAAGCCACAGTGCTACCCTACTGAGGCAAGGGAAGATGGTGGTATTAGCCTTCAGCAAAGTAATGGCAATATGAAAATGCCATAGGAAGAGATTTACATCCATCAGCCTAATGAATAGTCACCAGTAAAAAGGGATAAGAGAGAGAAGGGTTGAAGATAGACAAGGACTGGTTGAGACATATAAAAAGTTGGTGTTATGGGTTACCAATGTGCATTTTAATGGTGTGTCCTTATTATTAATCTTTCCTGCTCTATATCATTGCTAATGGCTATGGGGATCCAGAAAGTGTAGGCGAAGGAAAACACAATTAAGGCATGATACTAGAGGAGTACGCATTAACACGATGCGCTATACACATTACTGAGTAGAGCGAGAACAGTTTAATAATTATTTCTTACCTGCGTGGATGTCTTTTCAAATGCATTTTTACCACAGTATTCAAAATCTGTTTACGATAGGTTGTAACTGCATAAAAATGAAGATGCATGTAATTAAACATTTTATAGAAGTATGACATCACAGTATAATGTGACATACATCTTGATTTAAACCCTTGATTCTGTGGCAAAAAAGAAATCATCAGACAAGAGATTTATGTCAACACACCAAGGAAGAAGTTGCACTTTGTTATATCCATGTTATATCCAATAGTCAAAGAGCTATTAAAGTAACTGTTGTCAAGTATTGCCTTTATTCTGCCTTCTCTCTGCATTCCAATAGTGCAGCATGTTTAAGCATCTTTGCAAAAGAGTAACTGACTGGACTACTTCGTGTGATAGCAAAACCTGATCAGGTTTTGCCATAACACATGAACAGTCATTTGCCATCACTCATCATCGGTGTGGAAGGCCAAAGTCTGTTCAAATGGTGAGGGCAAAAAGTTAAGGCTTCCTTATGGGCCCATTTCTCTCCATGTGTGTTGCATGTAATTCTATTATATCTAACATTTGATAGGGGATATGTGAATTATAATTTAAGTAAAGAACAATGGAAAAGTTTAAAAGAATTATGTCAATACAAAGAGCTCGTACTTAAACTAGCGGATAAATGTGGTAAACTGGTGATTTTACATTTTACTCAGTATTTATCCATGTGCTATGAACGTTTAAATAATGAGCAGGTTTATAAAAAATCAATATAGATGAATATAATAAAGCTGAGAAAGAATATAATGAATTGGTTAACAAAAGAATGAGGCTTCATTATTTTTCATTAGAAGACATACAGCAGAAATTTAGGATTAAAAATGCAACAATGGCTCATTGTTTTGTGTCCCAAAAATACACAAGGATTTGGTTAATCCCCCTGGATGACCTATAGTTCCAGCCTGTGGTTATGTTTTACACAACATAGCATGTTTCTTGCACTGTTTTTTGCTACCAACTGTGGAGAAAATGTTTTCTTATATCAAAGATGTTTTTGATTTCCTAGGTAAGATCAAGGAAATCATATGGTCAGAAGAAATGTATTTTGTTGTAATGGATGTTGAAAGTTTATATACCAACATTAAGCACAGAGATGGTATTACAGCTGGAAAAAATATTTTGGGAGAAGTTCCAGTTATTCAGTATATAACAGATCTGATTTTGCTGTGTTTATAGAATAATATATTTGAATTTAATGGCTGTCTATATAGGCAGCTACAAGGTACAGCTATGGGGGTAGCTTTTGCCCCTACTTACGCAAATATATTCATGGGACATTTTGAAAGTCGGTATATTTACACCACTGAATTTTACAAAGGACATGTAGTCAAATATTTTAGATATATTGACGATTTGATCTTTGTGTGTAAAGGGGGACACAACAAAGTTAAAGCATTCATTAATACGTTGCATGATAATGAAGTAGGAGTCAGTTTTGATGGGTTACAGGTAAGTGACAAAGTTCATTACCTGGATGTTGATGTAATGGGCAGGAAGAACTGTAAGTTAAGAACAAAAACACATAGAAAGTTCTCAGAAACAAATTTTGTGCTTCATGGTTCCAGTTGCCATCCCCCTCATACTATAGAGTCCATCCCATATGGATAATTCCTCAGAGTAAAAAGGTTATGTAGTAACCCTATAGATAAGTAAAGGGAAATGGAAGAAACTTTTCACAAGTTTTGTGAGAGGATATCCAGTATTAGAGGTGGAACAGGGGCTGTAAAAAGTATTAAAGTGGAACGAGAAAAGTGGTAATAAACAGGGAAAGAAAGAAGATAGACGACAACAGGAATGTATATATTTTACATCAACATTTTCAGTTTTTTCAGAGGTAGTAAAAGAACAAGTAAAGTATTCTTGGACAAGATTATGAGGGGAAGTTGATGTTTTACAAAATAAGAACATTAGCTTCTCCTTTAGAAGAGGCAGAAGCATAAAAGATTTTTTAGTACATGGGAAGTTCAGAATGCCTCTTACAGTGCCAGTTTTATCCCCAGAAATGCTAGGCACATTTTCATGTGGAAAATGTAGTATATGTGAGTTTATAAGTCACATAAATTAATGGAAAAAAGTTCCAAGCAAGAGGCATATACAGTTGTAACACAGAGAAAATTATATATGGTTTAAAATGTCCCTGTAAAAAAAATGTATGTGGGGGAAAGTAAAAGGCAATTTTCATGTAGGCTTAAAGAACATGTAAGAGATATTAAGAAAAGTAAATTAACTAACCCAGTGGCAGTTCATTTTAAAGAATTCCACAACAGTAACCCAGAGGGGTTGCAAGCAACTATTTTAGAAAAAGTAGAAACTAATGAATTAATGATAGGTCAACATATAAAAAATGCACTAAGAAAAAAAGAGACAGTGTTAATTCTTAAGTTGATACTATGAGCCCTAGATGTTTAAATCAAGAATGCAGTTGGGAATGTTTGGTGTAATGCAGTCAAGTAATTTGTAATTGGTTAATTGTCTTGTTAATTAAATAATTTATTTAGTTTAAAAAGTATATAAGCTGTGGTTTTAGTGTGTGTGATTGTACTCTGTTAAAGGCTTTATATAGCCGAGGCGCTAGAGAATTATCATGCATTTTAATAAAAAAATAATTATTTTTTCCCTCATCAGCTTCGTGTGGTATTCGTTCAAGTGCTTGCTGCTTTTGGTGTGGTTTACATAATTCTATTATTTGTCCATATTGAATGTGTGAAAAAGAGGTTGATAAGAAAGTGGTGAAATTGGGGGCGGCAGACAGGAGAACACAGGAAGAAGAATAGAGGATTTTGCAGGAATGTTACTGGGATAGAAACATAACTATCCACTTCTTTGCAACACAAATGTAGAAATGTAGAATTAATTTACTGAATTTGGACTGTTAACACACAAAGGGTAGATGACAAGAGCAGAGTAATATAGTATAACTATCTATATCAAGTCAAGTTCATCAAGAAACACATAGCTGAAGTGCAGAACTATGTTTGGGTTGATTTTGATTTTTTTTTTTTTTTATGTGGAACTGGTGCCCTTTTATTTTTACTTTCAAAGAGACAAAGAGAGAGGAATGTTGGAGAAGGGGCTTAGGAATGTGAAAGTCAGGTAGTTGAAGTAGGTGAGGAAGCAGGAAGCATGCACAGATATATAGGACATACAAGACAGACAGGGATGATGATGGACTCAAGTGTTTGGGGGGGCAGCGTAATTGGGTATAGGTAGGTGACATCAGAGGTGCAATCACATCAAGTCTGAGAACAGTGAGAATCTAGTCCTCACCCTCAGAGCTGTCGTCACAATCTTCTGTCCCAGTTTCCGGGTCAGTGCTCAACATGACATCATCTTTGCAGTATGAGGTAGCACCTTTTCTACACAGCCGATTCAGGCACTGAGGCCCATTTCTATGATACCCTCAACCAGCTCAATCAGCTCTTGCTGGGTGACAAAATCACTACTTCCACTACTGTTAAACCCAGAGAGTACCAGTGCACAAACAGCCCGAGCAGATTTACTTGACACAGATGGAGCAGGTAGCGCAGGGGTTGTGGAGGCAGTGCTGTCAGGTTAAGACCCCAAGGTGTGCTGGGTGTTGGTGTTGCAACCTGTGGAGGGAAGGTAGACCAATCTGCAGTGTTCGGTCTATCTCCCTGTGCTGGATGTCATTTATTTTTTTATGCAGAAATGGATGACAGCAGAATAATTTTAGCCATAGAATATATTAAAACAAACAGTCAAATATAAATAAATAAATAAACAGGAAAAAAAGGGAAGAAGTGGAGTGAGACACACAAAAAAATTACATACATGGCATGTCACATGACTTTATTATTTCAATACATTCACATTTATGATTACCCATTGTGCACAGCTATGCCACATCCAGATATGATGGTAAGGTCTTAATCTGTTGTACCATTAATTAATTGCCCTGATATGATATCCTAAATACAAGTATTTATTAGAATATTCCAGTATTGCATAGAATTACAATAGACAATCACTTAGCAGCCAAAGCCTGGAATAACTTGCCCCTATATGTTAGACTGATTCCTGACACTATTTGTTTAAAAATAAATGATAAAATACACCATATTACACTCCTGGATATGTTCTTGCACTGACTGATCTGACTCTCCTTGCTTTCTCTCTACTCTGTACCTGATTTTCTTTTTAGACCATCCACCTATTTCCCCAAAATAGGTCATATAACTGTCTTCTTTGTTCCTATATTTTATCATATTCTATGTTGATATTGTTGTTGTCATTACTTCTCTCTATTTGCAATCTTGCAGTGTATCTTTATGGAATATAATTACTTATTCTTATGTATTATTCCATATTTTCTAACTGTGTATCTTCAAACTGTTTAATGATCCCTATTCTTGCAACAAATGTCTAAACAATTGTATTCTGATGTGTATAGATTGCAATTGAATTATAAAATTTGGTATTCCTCTGTCTATATCATAAATGTATAATTCTGGAGCTTTTCTCCTCAGATCTTCACTGAAAAAGGGCAACTGCTCAGTTGGACTAACCTGATCAACAAATGTCAAAATAAATAATAATAATAAATAGTTATTAGACTTACAGTAAGTCCTTATGCATACGTACCCCATGCCTTTCTGAGGTGATTTAACCTCTCTTGGTACATGTCCCTGTTTGCTGCAATGTCTTCAGCAGGTATACAGTAGAGGAGAAGAAGAAACATGAAAGCATAATGAATGCCAGACTTAGCTGTCTACTTTATTCTATATAATTGAATGTTGATGGGTCAGTATACTAACACAACTGAGGTGTATCAGCAGTTCTAGAATCATCCTGCCATCAGCTAAGGAGGTCCTTCTTGCACCGTGTCACTTCACTTTGGTGGTGCCTGCACTGGTCCCCAGTGGGTCTACTTCACGATGTCGAAAGCCGACAATATTAAAGCTGATGTTGTCGGCACCACAACATCAAAAGCGTAGAACATCGTGCAGGTAAACGGAAATCTCCATAGGGGGAGATTTCCGTTTACCTCAATGTAGTGCGGTCTTAGAGTTGTAATATTTAAGTAGGGGGGTGAGTGGGGTGCAGGGGGGATTGCCCCCCCTTCCTACGCTAGTTAGTTTTTATTTTTTATTTATTTATTTATTTTTAAACGCTATTCAATGTTTTACTACATCGATTACTAGAGATCGACCTTTAGTGATTCGATGTAGTAAGATTTCGTTAACGTGATATAGTGCATGGGATGCCAGTTGCACTGGAGACAGCCTTTGCTATGCTGTTCCAAGCCTGATTCTTATACTGATACCTAGTATAATCCCCCTTCAGAAGCCTATGACTGTAGCATTTAATGAAGAGTGCCACAAAAATCCTAGACTCCTCAACACCCCCACCTCTGTGCGCTAAATTTAGCACCACCAGCTCCCACACCAGCCATGTTTGCAGAAGGCAAGCAAAAACTTCATATCCAAATTGGTGCCAAATTCCAGTCTTGCATTTAACAGCTGGTGTACAAACATGCACACCTGCACCAACTTCATTTGAATGGAGGAAAGGAGAGAGATCCATTGCCAGGCAAAGAGGCAGGGGGTTTATTAAACATCAATGAAGGTGTGAAACATGGCAGTGACATTTGCCATATGTGATGCTCATCCTATTCACACTTTTTCCAGTGGTCAACACTGACATGGTTAATGGCTTTGCTTGTAAGCCTTTGTCTTTAAATGTTAAATAGGATGACTTGGTACATAATTTGTCGAGACTTGCACAATGTAAAAAGTCAGTTGCATAAGATGGGACTCAAACCCATGGAATAAAGAATACATACATTTCAAGAAAAACTATTATTTATCAGTGCTACAGGAGAACTCCCATTCAGCCATGGTCATTACAGACATACTGCATGTACTTCAGATAGGCCTGTATGTGTGTGACTTTAAGAAGTCCTGGGAATTGCATTCCCATGAAAGAAGCAACCATGATGCAATTTCCTTGCCTACACTATTACCTTGATACAGTGCAGGTTCAGCCCTCTGAGCACTGTGAATATGCAAATGAAGCATTAACTCATTAGCATTCATGAATTCCAAAAGCCGCACTAAGTGCAGAGAATGTAAACACAACATATGGACCTACATGATTGTGTGCATACTTCTCACCTTTACAAGGAAGAGCACTGAGAATTGTTACCTGCTAAGAGCTTGCAAGTGTGAATGAGTACCCTGACTGCAAAAACAATCAGTATTTCACAGTCTGTTTGCTTTGATGTAGACTTATCAAGGGTGAAGTTTTACAATACTACATTCTGGGATTACATTGAATGAATAAGTTGAACAATATTCCTAACATTTTTATGACTTGTTTATGTCTACACTTTGTCCCTTTGAGCAAGAATTTTTCTGCATTTCTAAGGATGTACTTTATTCATTGAAACACATAGCAATAACAATGCAAATGAGCTAACATTGTTTTTAGAAAATCACATATGAGGGAATGCTGCTCACAAAAAAAGAATGGAAAGCAACTTCTATACTGAAAAATATTTGTTTTATAGTCTATGAGGAAATATCAGTTTAACTTTTGATAAGATCACATTTATCCACACATATACTGGCAAATTACAAAGAACATCTTTCAGAGCTTATGTCACTTGCACTTTTAATGGGAATTGATACAATCTCACATTTTCCTTATATGTAATATATATTTCCTCCTTCCTCTCATATGTCTGTGGTTATGGTAAGTACTGACAGTAATCTCAATTGTGTGCCATTAATTCACTGGTTTGGTGGCTCAAATGCAGAGAAGATGCTGTTTGTATGAACCTATTAATGTTTGAGTAACATATGTTCATGTTGAAAGACAGCAAAGTGGAAATAACATCAGAAATGTACCTTTAAATAAAAGCTTTATAATGTTTATTTACTTTATTTAATTGTTTTTCCTACATCCTTTGCATGCCATTCAACCTTGGGCATTCTTGGCTGGCAACATTCCTTAGCAGAGAAAAACAGTTCACTTCCTAAACTAAAAACTGAAAACTCTAATTTGGAATACAATCAGTAGCACAATTGAAATTTTCACTAGTGTGCTTTCAGCAGCACTCTGGACAGTAATGTGTGAAGAAATTCTACATTTCCACTAACTATGTCTATGGCACAAGGTATCAGTGAAGTAAGCTTAAAGAAAGAGGCCACAAAGTACAGTATTCAAATCCAGTTTACAGATGTTGTATATGACTGGATTCAGAATAAATACTGATGCCCAGTGTTGTATATGGAATGAACAGGCTAAGGACTGTGATAAAAATCTTTCCTGTAGTCACAGTGAATTGATGCTACAAATTTGTTACAGTAAACTCATCTCTTCTCATTTATAATAGTATGTGCTACAGATGTTGTGACATATGACACTTTGTAGAGTATACTAACATAAAAACAATGGCATGAGCTATGGGGGCATGTATGCCATTTTGTGCGAGATCTTATCCACATCTCACAAGTATTCAGCATGGCAGTTATACAATATATTGTAAATGTTTATGTCATGAGTAATTGTATGTAATGTGGAAAGAATGACCTCCTGTCTTTCTCTGTGTGTCCCCTTAAAGAACAATTGCCATTACATGAAATCCTGATGCTGCATAAACTAAATCCACTTATGATGGCATAAGCAGAAAAGGATGACTGTATCATGCTAGTGCTGTAACAGCTTTGTCCCTTGCTGCATATACACATTGCATGTATTACTTTGCAGTACTAGGGGATTTTTTTTTTTTTTTTTTTTTTGTTAATGCCTTTTGAATTTGCCATCCAGCAATTCATAAACAAGGTTCACTGCCCAAGAAAAAAAAAAGTGAAAATTTTAATTTTGGTTTCCTTCTGTAGTGCAAACTAGACTGGTGCCATTGTATGGCTGTCAGCATTCAGCATAGTACTCAGTGATGAAAATGCACCTGTAAGGTAACTTTCTCTGTTGCACAAGGTTTAGGTAAAGTGAGTTTACAGAAATGACAGGTGATGCAGCATTTGATTTCAGATAACTAATAATTTTGCAGACTGGGGTCTAAATATATATTTACATACATTTTGTTAGATCATTGTGTTGTTGTTTTTTTAACTCAACTATTCTTAGTATTGCTAATATCATGTGAACTGTCTGTCCACTTTCACATTATTTGGCATTACCTAAAGTCCTAACAATGGGTGCCAGAAATTAAAGTTTTGACATGGTAAGGAGTTGTGAGAAGGATGAATGTGTCACTGTAATGCACTTCTTGCCTGGTTACTGATAGATATACCCTTTCAGGGATTTCATTTTCCATTAATGTTTTCCTATTTTTAATAATGCCTTTTGAATCTGCAGAGTGCAAACATGGTTCATTGCTTAAGGAAAAAAGTGAAAAAAATGTTTTTGTTGTCTTTTGTAGCACAAACAGCCTGGCATCAGTGAGTGGCAGTCAGGTCTCTGAAGAGTTCTCAGTGAAGAAAATGCACCTGCAGCAAATGTATAGCATTGTGAAAGAGAACGGCAGATGGAATCTTTAAATGCAGCTTATATAGGGGTTAGAATGTCTTTAGTCCAACATTTTGATTATGAATTTAACAATACATGCAAATGAATATCATAATTATGTTTACTGTAACAAATGTATCATTAATGCTTGCTATACAATCCCAGTATAATGTGTGTAAATTATGTTAAACATGGCAATGATGACATTTAAAGTAAAATGCACATGCACATGCATGATGTGCACAATATTTTAGCATAATTATTATGCATTATCACCTATCATAGCTATGTTTTTATGAGAGTTTGTCTTCTGAAATATATGTTGTTTGTCTTTCGGCTTTTATCAGTTAGGGGTCGCCACAGCGGAACTCCGGTCTGCTAATGATTGGCAGTTGGTTTTTATGGTGTCGAGTTGCCAGCCTGATGCCCAACCTTCAACAAAGGCATGCCCATTCAACGCATGTCTTTCGGATGCTCACTCAACCGCGGGGAGGACATGCAGACTCCACACAGAAGGCACTCCCAACCCAAGCCGAGAATCGAACTTGAGAACCTCTTGCTGTGAGGCAACAATGCTACTGCTGCACCACCATATGTAACCTAAAACCACCATGTACTACTTAGGTTATGCAACTGCATGTATGTAAATTGCATTTACAAAGACAAATACTGCCTTTTACACAGAAATGCAGCCACATAACTAGGTAAAGTCACAGGCATACACGCACCTCTAAAGTACATCTAAAATCATTGTTACCTTATTCCTCTGATTATGATGTGGAAAAACAAGTTATTTTGTGTCTCTTTAATAAGCAACAATTAACACTTCATCCTTTTCTTTGTTCATGGGTTTCCTTCCCAGATAGTACTGCTAAATCTTACCAGTGGTCAATATGTCACAAGTCAGATAATTTTTCCTACAACCAAATATGATTATAACAAGCACCATAAAGCATTTCATTTTTTAACCCTGGACCATGTGTCAATAGTTTGAGCACCACACATGGCCAAATCTCAATGACATATTTTGCACCTTGAACTTAATCAGTGCTAATGTGTCTGACAAGCCATTGCTGTGCTTTCAGTTGCACAAATGCAGCTGGCAAGGTGGTGCATCTTTGCACACAAGCTGTTACATGTGTGATCTGAACTGTGCACCAAATCAGACTCATATTTCTAACTTGGCTGCTTCACACATGGCTTACAGTAATATGCATGGTATTCCATTCAGAGAAGAAAGGTGGGGTGTTCAGGTGTCTAACATTTTATGGCATTCCTCATGAAGCATTACAAGCAGAGGCTACTACAGGGCAGTTATAAAGGGTCTCAGTAAATGGGAGAATAGCTTGGCCAAGGTGGTCTTCAGTGCAACTGTTATCCCATGAGCTCGGAAGCAATGTCGTCACCTCTACAGTGACATGAAGAAGCACAAACAGGTGCTCCTGAGTCAATGGCAAGATGAATTTAAGACTGTAAACCCCCATCAGTTATGCAAGTGTAGTGACCCATCACCCGTCTGTGATATGACATTAATTATCCAGCCAATACAATTATTCATTTTCCTTTTACATATCTATTTTTTTCTTTCCCCTACTGTTTAGCTGCAACAGAGATAGCAGAAAGCAATGAGGTGCATGAAGAAAGGCTAGCTCACCTCTGAGAGACACGGTGTAACATGCATCACATCTAAATACAAGGGCAGAGATGTATTTTTAGTCAATCACTCTATATAATCTTGAGCAGGCATACCTTAACTTTGGCATCAATCATACATGCCTATTCCAATAGCTCTTGGTGACTGCGTTACTCAGTGAGCACATCAGCTGTTTTATGTGTGGGTTTAAGACACAGGCAATAGATTTTTTTTAAAGGACAGTGTTTATAAGATATTAACTGCAATGCTACAATTTTTGCAAATGCGGTTAACTGTGAAAGCATATATCTGATATGGCATAGTGAAATATATGATTGTTGTCACTGATTGAATGACACATTAATGCCTTCTCATCATATCTGGATGTAGCCAAGGTGTACTTATTTTTTCTCATATTGGCTTATGTACTGAAATAATAAAATAATGTGACATGCCATTAATTTAATTCTCTGTTTTTTCTTCCCCCACTGTCTGTGTGTGTGTGTGTGTGTGTGTGTGTGTGTGTGTGTGTGTGTGTGTGTGTGTGTGTGTGTGTATATATATATATATATATATATATATATATATTTATATACATTGCTGCTGAAAACAAAATTATCAGCACAGGGAGCTAATCTGACCTCTGTGGTTTGGCCCTTTATACCTCCACATGTGGCTGTGGTGGCACCACATGCAGCATAGACACCAAGCCCAACTAGGTCACAACTTGTCAGTGTCGCCTTCAAAGCTTCTGTCATACCTGCACCAGCTGTGTCATGTAGCTCTGCCCCAGCTGCTGGTGCAGTTTTACCCTCCAGGAGCAGTAGTAGTGGAGGTAGTGATTTTATCACCCATCTGAAGCTGACAGGGTTGATGAAGGGCATTATGAAGATGGGCCTTGTTGCCTGAATCAGCAGTACTGAAAAGGTCCTGCATTGTATTACCAAAGCAATGACATGTCCAGGACTGAATCAGTTAACTGATGCAGGAGGCAGTGACAGTTCTGCGGGTGAGGACTAGATATCCACTGTTCCCAAGCTGAATGAGGATGCATATCCTAGGTTCCTTACCCATCACCAGTCAAGGTGTCACCCACCCCATTGTGGCCATCACTGTCTCTGTCTTTTTTGAATGTCCTTTATGTCTGCTTCTGCTACATAACCTACCCTACCTACCTGACCCTCTCATTCATAATCACCTTCCTCAATATTTCTTTCTTTCCAAAAAAAAATATGCCTTATACATCGCTCTTCACTTTGGCTGTTTGTCATCTTGTTGAATTTCAGTTGGTTCAATTGAGTCTACAACATAATTCTATCGTTGTTACTCATCCCTGGTGTTGTAACTATCCAATGGTATAACATTGTGTGTACAATATTACATTTATGTTCTGAAGAAGTAGATAGCTATGGTCCGCTCCCACCACCCTCCTGCAAATTCATTTTCTCATTCCCCTGTGTCCTACCGTCTGCTTGTCATCCCTCTTTTCACTGTTGCCCTTTCAATCTCTTTTTTACAAGTTTAATTTGGTCAAAAAACAGAACCACACACAACACAAAAGGCCAGAAAAGGTCCATCAAAAAGCTTTCACTTTGTCCTCAGCATTTGTACAGAGGTAGGCATCATGCACCAATGCTGAGTGATTGTGAATGCCTTTTAAAGTCTTTTGGCAAAAGCTGAAGATTGTAATGTTTGTTGTAGTAGCCTGATTACTTTCATGCAAATGTGCTTAAATCGACTGTGCTATGGGAATATAGAGTAAAGGCTGAGCAAAGACAGTACTTTGAAACAGTTACTTTAGTTGTTAAGCTGCAAGATTTAATGAACTATAAGTTTTTGTGTGTGTTGAAATAACTCCCCTGCCTGTAAAATGATTTTTTCCATGGTGTCATGGTTTGACTACAGATGTAGTTAAAATTCACATTTCATGACATTTTGTATTCCTTGCACATGTTTAACTGTAACCATTTATATTTCTCTCCATTTACAATATTTCGTTAACATACCATTTGAATAGTGCAAGAAAGTATTTGCAAGAACATTCCATCCCCAGTGGGGAAACTTATTAAACCTCCCTTATCCTGCTTATGTCCTAATCTTGTTTCTACTCTCCTACACCTTCTTACTCCCTGCAGAAAATATTTTACTGTACAGATCCTGACAGAGTAATAATGAAGAAACAAATAAGAGTAACACACTATAAAGACGACACTGAATGCACCATAAACAGCCTATTGCTATTTTTCTCTCCATCTCTCCGCCTGTCTGTTCACCCCCTTTGCTTCAGTAAACTGTTAACAGACCTTTAATTGTGTTATAGGAGTTCCCTTTATGGCATTATGTGGTAATACTCAGAGCTATACACTGATTTTTGTATACATTTAAGGGTTCTAATCCAGACTTGTGTCAAACTGTTTTTGACTGTATTTATTAGACTATTTTACCTTTAGCTGTTGTCCGTATGTTAGGCACCATTATCCTACTTAGGTCAAAATCTACTTACACCCTGTGTACTTATCTTCCTCCTTATATGTTATCGGTCTTTCTCCTCTGCATTTGCACAATGCCTAGTATCAATCAAGACCAGCAACTTAGGAGAACAGAAGTGCACAGCTTATAGTAAAATCTTGTTAGTTTTTTGCCTTCAGCCATATTATGTTGCTGCCCTTCGTGCTACTGTCCTTAGCCTTGTTGTGCTGTGTACAGTCAGGCTAATCTTCTCTTGAACAGGTTGAAGAGTTGAACATACACCACATTTGATGTTCTAATTGCAAAATTTGTTAGGAAGCATGCTGCCCATAATTCCCATCTTCATGACAAATGTGTAAATCATGACACATAATAACTTAAGATTATACATCTCTGCTCTGCACTGGATCATTTGTTATGCTGCTGGCTGTAATGTCCGCCTTTATTTAATGTTAAAACTGTCATTAATGAGATGAAGCATGATGCCTACATCCTCTGTTGCCTCATTGTTTTGTGACCATCCCTTCAAATCAGACATATTAAAGCTGTGGCACAACATTTTCTTTGTGGTGAGTGGGCATAATTTACATGATTGTAAAATGCTTTTGACATAGTGTCAAGCTCTGAATCCTGAAATATGTGGAAACCATATTTAATGTGTTAATTATATTACTATTATTATGTCTGTAAGTGTTATCTACATATCTTAGTAACTTGCCATTATCCTGCTTATGTCTCAGTCATGGTAATACTTTCTGACCCCCGCTTTCTCCCTAGTGG